>NW_008610350.1:0-2742 GCF_000691845.1 Merops nubicus | reverse complement strand
CAGGATAAATAAAAACGCTAAGCAAAGAGTAAAAGAAGCAAATGAAAACCAAAAAAAAGGCCAGCACAAAGCTTTTGTAGTTAGTCAACTATAATCAACTCCTAATTCTACACTTGACACAAGCCCCAAAAAAGAGGATTTCCCAGAGATAAAGAGCATGGAGGAAATGGTGCAACCAGCGCTCTGTGCCTCCAAAATTCAGGCTGAGTGCATGCTTTTGGATGAATAGGAATCTAGGAACATGATTTTAGGCAGGTGCATTTGAAAACACTTGGTTGTAAGCATTTTCGCTGCACTGAGGAAAGCTCAGGACTAACAGCTGAGCCCCGCTTTGCAGCGTGAGCCCCACTTTGCTGCAGTAACTGAAGATGTCACCGACTCCCTCCAAACCATGCAGGTTTGCTGCCTTGCAGAACGTTGCAACTGTGGTGGCAGGGATTGATGACATTTCACACTACCTGTGATAGATTTGAAATCGGCTAAGGCCACTCCTGTATTTTGGTATGCTCTCAATGCTACCTTTCAAACAAAAATGTGACTTTAAAATCGTTTAGTGGTGCAAATGTCTGTGTGAATGCTTCTTTCTATAACCGGTGATTTGCTAAACAGAGTACCAATGGGTTTAAATTATCTTAAATCACCTGCACACACCTATCCAGAGAAACAAGTTAGCTCATTCTGAGCTTGGAACTACCCAGACACCAGCTGGGTCCAGTCCTGAGGTCAAGCCACAACACTAGTGAAGCACTTTGATGAACTCAGCTCCTCAGCAGAGAGTACCAATTTTAATGCCACCAACTTAACAAGTTTCCAGGCTACAGCAGGTTCATATCCGGCCATATCAACATGTGTTTGGAGCAGGTTCATACTTGTCTTCATGGATATGTGTTCCAAGCGTCCACAACGAACCAGCATCGATTTAATTAGCCAAGCACCCATCCACCTATCAGCAAGGCCCCTGCTGCCGGCCAGCAGGCTGACTAAGCTTTCACACCTCTCCGCGGGCTTGGGATTCTGCCCCGGCACATGAAAGTTCATGATGGCAGCCTCATTTCCAAGTATCATCCTGCTGCTGAAAATGACTAAAATTACAAGTCAGTTTACAGCAATGCAGCTAAACAGGCAGTCACACTTCCTCTCTTCGTAAGCGTACTTAATGTGAGTAGTTAAACGTTGAGTCTTTCATTACGTCATTACCTTGTGTGCATGAGTAAGCCCATTGGTCACAGTTTCTCCCAAATGATTATTCACACTTCAAACAGCTTCTCCTAAATGATTATTCACGCTCCTGACAGCAACGCCTCCTGGCACAGCCAAACATCTGAGACGTTCAGTTTACCTTAGGCACTTGTGTATGGGAGGAACTGTCAGTTTTCTTCACTAATCCTCCATAGGTAGTCTACCCGCTCTTTTTAAAACTTTAGAAAAGCTATTTTAAAACCTTAATTGTATATGTTCAAAATGCCACTTAGCACACAGACTTTGAAACAACAGACCATCACGGGTCTGTTTATCCCTTCTTAGTGTATTTATTTTTCCAATGTTGACTACTTCTTTTATCTGGCAATGACACTCTTTGGGACCTATTATTGGTACTGGGATTCCCAATCTATGTCAAGAGAGTAATGTTAAAATTATTCTGCCCAAAGCGATATCACTTTCTCCTTATACCTCTCTGCCTTTAGTCACAACAGAGTAGGATTATCTGAAGAATAAAAATTAAATAATAGAAAATATAAGATGCATGCCCCTGGAATGTATTTTTAAAACAAATGCTATACAAGAAATGCAACTCTGAGCTCACAATAAATACAATATATAGACACATCTGATAGACAGTGTATGACTACTTCATGTTTTCTCATACAGATCAGCTTTACATATTACTTTGTTAACTTCACTCTATTTCCTTTTTCTTGTTTCAGCTACACATTTACTTTTCAACACATTTCCTTTCAAAAAGATATCTTGTTTTACTGCTGACCCCATTAGTGCCACGTTTCTTGTTACATCTAAGTGACAAGCAGCTTACGCTGGTATCGGAGTCCTTTGCTACCAATCTACAACTGCATTTTGGATCATTTGTCCCAGAAAGTGGTTGCTATGCTTTCATAAATATAAAAACTAAAAGAGGCAATGGGAAACTGAAGCTGCAAAGCTTCTTGAAAGTGTTAAGGCAGGAACTGGACTTGCAAATGTATCTGGTTTATGCCCATTTCAGAATATGCTTCCCTTAGGCAGTATGGGAGCATACAATCTCAGCTGTTCTGATGTGCTCCGAAATGCCTGAAATCCCTACACTTCTTGCATCAACAAGTCAAACTCCAGGAAGGTGGGTTTAGCTTTTCACTCTTTTGAGGTAGCACTGTAGGTAAACATGACTTAGATGCTGTGATGATATTGTAGGTATCTAGCGCCGGAACCCTGGCTCCCTGTCAAAACCACAGAATCTCACACACTACAGAGCATGGGCTCGAGTTGGTATCCCTGGCCCAATTTGGGACTGCTCTGCCTCAAGTTAGTTATTCACCTGAGGATACTGCAGCTGCCAAACCCTTTGTTACTGAAAGGGGAGAGGAAAGCGAGTCTAACTGCTACCCGCAACGCTAGCAAAACCTGCAGCGGCTTGAGGCGGCTGCTGGGCCAGAGTGGCGTTTTGGGGAGTGAGGGGGTTGCCTCTAAGCATGCTTCTGGAGACCTCACGCGGGGAGGGGGGTGGTGTTCTTCCTTTGCGGCGCACGG
>NW_008610349.1:3478-20873 GCF_000691845.1 Merops nubicus | reverse complement strand
TCCAAGCCTCAAACCACAACACCTCTTCACTGAAGCAGAATATGGTCCAATGCTGCTTCTTTGATCACTGATGAATGTCTTTAAGATCCCCTGTCTTCAGGGGGTTAATGCAAGAAATCCTGCTAAGAAGGGAGATAGTAACTCTTCACCCAAACAGCATCATGTCAGTTATATTTGATTGTTTGACACCTGGACACCTTAGGAGAATAATTTTGATTCAGCAAAAGAGTTACCATGAATAATGTAAAGCAGGTTAGCTCCATCAATGCTATTTGATAGAGTATATGGTGTTGAAAGTACCTTTCTTCAGACTAATTTCCTCAGGAAAGACTTCACTGCTTGCTGCACGTGTTCAGGTAAGTGTCTTTTTACCCAATACTTCTAATTTTATTCATGCTAGTACATTAGACCCAAAGCTTTCTCTGTAACCTCTTCAGCCAGAGCACAGAGTATTGTAGATGACTAAAGACAAGCAAACAAGGAAACCCATACAAATTCCATGTTGACTTATAGATTAATCAGTTCTATTTCTTACACAAATAAGAATTGCCTCCCAGTCAAGATTCTCTAGTTAAAGAGTTGAAGGACAGGGCGGTTAGAGTGATTTGAATAAAAAATAGAATTTGCTTCTAAATTACTAGAATGTTTAGGGATCTGGACAGCTTCAAAATTATGGGATGTTTGACAAAGCTAAGCAATCAAACATTTCTACCACTTTCTTAGTTATAAAACATTTTTAAAAAGTAACATTGTTTTTTATAGAAGTGATGTGTGTGTGCATCAGCTGACAATAATTTTTGTATACATATTTGTTTTCTTTCCTTTAAGTCAAAGTCAACATTCTCAATCGGATTCCCTTTAGTTATCTAAAGTCTCTCACTGTGAATGCACCACTTTAAATCTGAGGTATGTACAGGTAGTAGGTAAAGATAAATTTAACTGCAAATTTTTGAAGTCTAGCACACTGTCTGGAACTGGTACTTCTCACCTCTACCTGTGTACATACACATTCTCCCAAAATGCCAAGTGATATTTCACTATTTGAAGTCTCAGAGTCCTTCAGATTATAAATGCCTTTCAGATGGAGATAGTTTTTTTCATGCTGTTCTTTGCTAAAATACAGTGTTGTGAATTTTTATATTTGGTTATGGTGCATTACCTTGTGTCAGGACAGCAGGCTGTTGGAGCAGCAGAATTGGTGAATGATGAACAGCCCTGCTACCCTTGAAATGACATTAGTATCTGTATGTATGGTGGATAATTAGCAGGTTAAGTACCTTCATGATCGTGGTTCCCTAGAGGTTTTCTTCTTTTAATTCCTCGCTGGTTTTCTGCCCTGTATCTCTCAGTTTGGGATATAAAAGATATTCTCAATTCTGTTTTCATATGCTCTATTAGTCTTATTCAAACGTATCTTGTAACAGTGGATGAAGCAATGCAACAAAAAGCATGGTTGTATATTCACAAGTAATTGTGTTGGAAAATTAATATTCATTAACTTGAGCCACAGCTGTTTCATTGTTGTCATCCCTTGCCAATTCAAAAATAGAACATCGAGATGGAGAGTATCTGTTTCTCTCAGTTCTAAAGTCTCTGATGTTTAAAATTATTTTAAGTTATCAGAACTCAATGGCTTTCAGTCACCTCTGTACCACACTCAACATATATCCACTGTTGTTCTCCCATTGACCCAAAGCTACCATTTTTTAGGGGAATTCATGCACCTGCCTGTTTGTTGTTAGAAATAGGATGTTTCCAGAAATTTTCCTAATGTTTTTTATGCTTCTTTGTCTCGACAAGAGGGGGACAGGAAATTTTCTGCCTTCTACTTAGGTGTCTCTAATCTTACTGCATCATGAATATTGGACACTTTGTATCATGCTTCCTAACACCATTAGTTTGATGTTTTATTTTTAAGTTCCACCATATATGTTTAAGATGCAATGCATGGTTAAAACTGTGGGACATACTATGAATGGCAAGAACTTAACTGCATGTCTGTTATGATTTTAATTCATGGATTGCTATGATTTCATCAGGTTAGCAGGGAAGCATAGTACCCTTTCATCTGCTTACTGTAAATAGTAATGTTATATGTAGTTAGGAAGTTTTCTGAATCTATAGGTACAGAAAGAGCTAAATAAGGGTATCTTTCACTTTTTTCTTACCTTTGAACTAGCTAATGAATTTGTATGCAGACATGAACATTTGCTACTAAGTCCTTTCTGCGAGACCTATCTCTGAAGCCAGCAGATGCTGATGCTCTCTGTTGGTGCATATCTGACTAGGACAGCAGCAGTAGGGCTTGATTCATCTTCTATAGCTTATCTCAAAAGACATATCAAATATCACTTCCCTTGAGACAGATCACTCTCTCATTTATGTTGGTCAATTGACTCCATGAAGAGAGTCTGCCATTTTTTTTTCAGATATGCTTGCCTTTCAAAACAAAACCAAAACAAGGATTAATGGGTAAATCAAAGAAAAGATCATAGAACTATAGAATCTAGGCTAAAGCTTGGAAAAGACCTTTAATATCATGTCCAACCACTAACCTTACTCTAAGAAGTCCACTGCTAAACCCTGTCCCTAACCACCATATTTACATGACTCAAACATCTCTAGTGATGGTGATCCAACTGCTTCCCTGGGCAGCCTGTTCCAGTGCTTGATAACCCTTTCTGTAAAGAAGTTTTTCCTAATATCCAACCTAAACCTCCCCTGATGCGAATTGATGCCATTTTATCTTGTCCTATCCAGCTTGTTACCTGGGAGAAGTGACTGACCCCCCCACTCCACTAAAACCTCCTTTCAGCTAGATGTATAGAATCATAGAATCCTTTAGGTTGGAAGGGACCTTCAAGATCATCAAGTCCAACCATTGAGCCATTAGGGCTCTAAAGTCCTCTGCTAAAACAGATCAGAATCTGTCAGGGTTGGAAGGGACCACAAGGATCACCCAGTATAGAGCAATAAGGTCTCCCCTGAGCCTCTTTCTCCAGACTAAACAACCCCACTTCCCTCATGCTTGGTTATTGCTAGATAATCTGATGAAGAATGCTAATGAGTTCAACCCATCACAGATGAGAATGAATGTTGCTGATGCTCGTGAAAATAGTGTTCCCATCTTTCCAGTGTTATCATGATATGTGGATCTGAAAGCAGCTGTGGGAGATGGTGACTTCACTAATCCTATTGAAGGCAGCCCTCTGAGTTCATTCCTTTCCAAATGTGCCTGAGCTGCCACAACTTGCAGCATAGAACAGGAGGGTATCTGCAATAAGCTCTGATCTAGCTTAATTTCCTTAGCTATAAATTCTGCACTTCAACCACTGCTCTACAGAGAGCTGAGTTTCCACAGAGAGGGTGGGAAGGGAACTTCCAGGAAAGGGAGAGTGTGACAAGCACTTCAAGGCAGCAGCTACTACAGATATTTGAAGGCATTTCCATGGAACAGAACCACTAGTATAGCAGTGCTCAAATGCCGCATTCAACACAGCTAGGAATCTTGTTCTCCCCATCTCCTTCAGTGTCCTGAAAGGCTGCTCTTTCTGACCTGTCAGCTACTGATGGCTTCAGTGTCTTTGAAAACATGTAACTTGACAACAACTGTTGCCTTTTCAGAATACACTGTAACATTGCATTGTATCCAAGAACCCACTGTAGCTAACAATCCGTGAAATGAAGATTAAAGAGATGCTTTAGTATGATGTACTTTGCCCTAATTGTAAATTTCTGCAGTATGTCTCAAAGTCCTGGAAAATTTACAGTGTTGTTACCTGTTAATGTGGTCTGAAACCACAATTAAAGCCATTGCTTTTTTTATATCTAAGTCAATCACATTTGAGACTTGCTTCAGTGCTTGTGAGGTTTTGTTTTGTTTCCCCACCCTCTTATATTACTGTAATATTTTAAAGAATAGCTTTTGTAGCCTAACACTTTGTACATTATATTTCAGAGTAACAGGCTTGAATGTTTGGGGGTTTTATGGTCAAGAAATAAAATCCTGAAAGCAAAGGTTAACAATGTAGGAGTAAATCCTTCCAATATAACATCAGCAGCAATTTGAGCCATGAGTGACCGTCAATCTAACGTCTGTTGACAGAGAATTCTTCTAGACAGCAAGGACAGTACATGGCATTGTAAATGCTAGTCTCAAATAAATTCACCTTTGCTGCAAGCATTTATATACTAACACCCAGAGTAAGCAGGTGTTATTACTTTGAGGATTGTAAGATTTTTAGAAAGATGTGTTTGACAAACTGCAGTGAAGAAATGGCAACTTTCTTCAATTTCTTTTTCCTTTTTGCTTTCTCTGCTTTCTTGGTGATAAATGATGAAAGAAGGATTTCAGTTCAATAATACTATTCGTTCTTAATATATATTTACTGTAATCCAGACAACTTACTAAAATGCCTCTCCTTGTGTTATGTACACATTTAAAATAATTTTATATGAATTGTTGCCTACTTATATGTTTAAATAGAATTATTTTTCTCTTTGCATCCTCAGCTGAATTAATAAAAATCTTGCTTCACTTTTTTAATATAAGAATGTAAAGTTGTTATCATGAGTGTTGTCAAAGTGGGTAACTCTGTTATTCCTGAGCACTGGTTTTGGTAATTCTGTGAGCACGGAGTTCTGATAGGCTCTTGAAGTCTTCAAGCCATGTATTTCTGAAGATGCAGAGACTGGGGGGGATTCAGTAATTCACCCTTTGTAGAGCATTGCATATTACAATCTCAATGCTCAGATGTTTTAAGTCCAAAACTAGTTGGGTCTTCAGAATAATAAATTCATTGTTCTTGTACCAGCTTTTAGCTAAAAAAAAAAAAAAAAAAAAAATTAAACTGGAAGGAGGGTGAGACTGAGCTAGACCTCCTGTCTAAAACAGTCACTCCTTTACTAGCTTAACATTTAGTACATTTAGTACTGAACTAAAGCACAAATAACAAATAGAGCCTATGGCAGTTTTAAGATGCCCAAGGAAGAATTTATGACTTTCCCTGGAAAATTATTTCAAATCTGAAGATGCAACCCATTTAAACCTCTTGAACCTAAATAAATTCAAGATTAACTTCTGGATTTATTGTTTTCCAAATTCAGCCCCCTATACATGACTTACTTTCCCTTTTCCCAAGTGTACAGCATTTCCCCCAGCCAAATTGAAATTGTCACAGCCTAATCAGTGATCCAAGCCAATCTGTGCAGAAGTTTTGCTGTCAATCCTCACCACTGTGCTACTTTTGAAGATATTAAAGAGCATAAAAAGATGTGGGTCATCCCCAAACCCTAATATATACATCTTCAATCACTGTTGAATTCTTTTTAGGTGATTGTTATGTTCTTTCAAGCTCACTTAGTGTTAAGTAAGTTTCAAAGGAGTCTTGAATCAAGAAAATTCTTGCAGATTATTTAGACACCATCTTGTTCCACACTTAAGTTAGATCATCGTGGAACAAGGCTCTATAAAGCTGAATCTCAGGGTGCTTTCAAATACCTACTTTGTATAAGTAAGGATAATTTCTGGTAAACAAAGAGTATTGCTAACATTACCAACATTATGTACCTCTTATTAAAGGAATAATGAAATTTGGCTGTCAGCAAATCTGTTCAACAAATGAAAAATAGAAAAGCACCCAGTGCAGGAAGAAAATGAAAAGGATAATAATGCTGTTGAAGAATGTTTCATTGTACAGATCCTACTAGCAAGAGAAAGATCAGAGGAGGACAGAAAGGCCACAGTTTTCACAGAGTTGGATTAAAATTCTTTCTCTAGTGAAAATTAATGAAACCAAGTTTTCTGATTGACTACAGCCTAAGTTGCTTGCATTTGTTTGGTATTTTGCCTAACTGTGCAATTTTTGTACAATCTCAGATAAATAACAGCTTATGAGCAATTCATGTAGTTCCTGAAAAATTAAGAACTTTTCAGATGAAAAAGGTTAGAACATGTCCTGGTTTAAGTTAGAACAGGACCAGTTCTATTCAGAGATTTTACTTTTTAGCTAAGCCTCTTTTGACTAACTGCCCTTTCTAAGTTAATGGCATATTTTTACAGATAGCATCTGCTTCTAGTAGTGATAACTTTGTTTATATTTACTGCCAAAGGCTGGTGTGTAAAAAGTTCTTGTTTATGCTTCTGTGGAAGACCAAGGTCACTGATAAACCTTGTGTACTACTTTGGGGGTGCAGAAAGTAACAGGCCACACCTGTGGGGAGGATTGGCTAGGACAGATGACCTTAAATTGTCCAGTGAGGTATTCCATCTCATATCTGTTATATTATGTATAGAGTTGAAGTATCATGAGGGTCAAGCTCTCTTCTTCATGACCGGTGTTCAAGGAGGACTCTGTTCTGCTTTTGATCCTGAACTGTGTTCCTGAATCCAGTTCCAGAGTCCAGTTCCAACCTGCTGCTGAGTGCTGAGTCCAGTCTGGGACTTCCCCAGTGCCTGTTCCATGGCATCAGTGATGATGGGAATTGTCATCAAGGGGGTTGAGATCAATATGTGGTTTGTATTTATTTGTATATATTCCATTTTAGTATTATAATTTTCATTAAAGCTTTTTTCTTGTCCACAAGTCTTTCTCCCTCATTGTCTTTCTCTTCCCATTTGGGAAGGAAAAGAAATTAACAGAGCAAGAGCTCTGCAAGACAGCCCTGACCCTAAACCTTGACAAATGTTGTATGATACTTCTTTCAGTTTTGCTTCTTCTGTGTATTCTAACAAAAACTTAAAGTAGAGACTAGGTTTTGTTTGGGGAGTTGTCTTGGAAGGCAGGAGAACAGAGAGGTCTTTCTAGATAAGTTAAAAGCGGACTTGACTCTGAGGCAAGAGAAGTTTTTTGTTTTCCCAAGCTGACTGTAAAAAGTTGATTAGGATTATGTGGAGGAGAAGCAGAATCACTTGTTTAGAGCAATAAGATATTCCTGGGATCTACATGGATAATTTGTAAGTAAGGAAGAGAGTATTAATGTGCATTGATAAGTTGTAAGAGTTTGATAGACATTATACACTGACATAAAAAGACATTAAATACTTAACAGAACCAATTTATTGGAACTACAATCACAATAAAGTGTCTGGATTAAAATGTGCCATGCTTTTTACTCAGAGGCAGACAATAAAACACTTTTCTTGCTGAGCATCGACTGCTTTAGAGCTAAGAGATTAAAATATTCTTGAATAAGTATCCAAGCTTACTTTTTGGGAGGTTGTTAAGATGACAAGACACTCACATGGACATGGACCTCACAAAATCTAATTGTCATGAATTGCTCACTATTCTTTGTCAATTTTTGTCAGCCCATGATGTTAGAACTCTTCTTTATTGTCATCTATCAGCAGATGATCTTCAAAATCCTCACGAAATCTGCTCTTCAAAACCCTTATGAAATCTACCTTGAGAGACATCCCAAATCAAGGGAGATACTAGATCACAGTCAGTGGCAATTCCAGAGAACACAAAGGGTCTCACTTAAGATCACTGTTTATGGAATCCTGAGGTGATTGACTTGTGGCCAAATGGAAAAAATACTACCAAATTCTTTTGGGGTACTACTGGTATCTTCCAGAGTAGGCTACAGTCCAGACAGCAGGAGTTTCAGGTACAGCTAGGGAGTGTCTAATCATCCTCCCTCACTTTACTTAAAACCAGGACAAGAAAGCGTTAGATTGTCCCAACACTTTTACCAAGACAAGAACACAGTGTTGGCCGTTCCTGATATCACAACGTGGCCAAGGCAGTCTGCACCACCACCCACACTTAGTGCTTTCTTTGCCTCAGTCTTTAATAGCAAGACTGGTTGTCCTCAGGTTACCCAGGCCCAAGGCAGGGAAGAGGAGTAGAAAGAAGCCACCACACTCCGAAAATAAACTATTAGTGACCTGTTGCACCATTTAGACATACACAAATCTGGGGTTGGGTGGAATCCACCCAAGGATACCAAGGGAGGTGGTGGAAGTGCTCACTAAACCCCTTACAATATTTACCAGCAGTCCTGGCTAACTGGGGAGGCCCCAGCTAGTGCAGAAGGAGACATCCCTTTCTGGTGTATCAGCAGAGATTTTTGTGATTCTTAACTTCAGCATTCAAGCGGTGGCTTTTTTTAAGTGAAATATTTTAATACTTCCAAAACTTAGTTCAATAGCAATAGTAATTATAAAAATAATTCATAGAAACTCAGTAAAATCTTCATGAGGGACTGAAGCTATTTCAGGGTTCACAGGCAGGACATATAGCAGAGTTCCTCACTTCAGCATTTGCTACCTGAATATCAATGAGAAAAAGACAACATTTTGTTTTCAACCTGAACTTTAACTACTGTCTAGATGTGAATGCTTTTGATTCTAGGATCTTCCTTTATTAAATACGCATATATATATTGGGGGGAGCAGTAGGAAAATACCAAAAAAATGTGCTGTGTTGTTCTGACCCATGGCCATATCCCCTGGTATTTAACAATTCAGTAGTTTGGAATAATTTATCTGAACTGAACTGATTTACTTGCTGAAGGATGTGTAGGATGGGGGAGAAATTAGCATATATTGTCAATTTATGCTGTGCTAAGCCTGAGTGTCAAATAGATGACAGTGAATTAATTCTTTTTTTTTTTTTTATTATTGATATTCAATCCAGAGAGCAATATCATTGATTGTAAATGATGTCACTGAACAAAACATGCAGGTGCTTCATTCAGTAGAGAAGCAACCTAGGTGCCATGAACATGTTATTAAAAAGAGTTAAATGCTTAGCATACAAATATTGCTAGAACAATATATAGGTCTGACCATGTGAACATGGTACTATGAGATGATTAGATATGTTGGGCAGACCAGATATTTTTATAACTAAGTCACTGACTACTCAAAAAAAGTTGATTTTTTTTTTTTTATTATAGCAACATTAAAAGATGATATTTAGAAGCAGTGTGCCTTTCCCACTGAAATTCATATATCTCTGCTTTATTTCTTTCCTCAACAACTGTTTTACAGTTCAATTTGCCCTGTTTTTTTATTTGCACCCCAATGAGGCAGGGATGCAATGAAAACATGATATACTGCTGAAGAGAAATATGAGCTGGAAAAGCTTTTAGGCCATCGTGCAAGAGAAAAGTTACAGATCAAAAGATTGAGGTACCATTGCCATTAGTCATGTTAGGACACTAGCTGAAACAAGGTGGTGTCCCTCTTGCAAATTATTATTTTTTTTTAAACAAAGTAATAGACAATGCCCTTTCTGAAGAGCTTTTGCTTTAACTGAAATAAGAATGGGTGGGAAGTTGGGATTGCCCCTTTTTATGGATAAGGAACTGAGAACAAAGAGAAATCAATGCTTGATTCAGTGTTTCTATGAGCACATTTGCTTTCAGAGCAAGTAGTTCCATTTCCATTCATCAGTGTATTTAGTGTGATTTATACCAGCTGATGATCCAGCCCAAGGACTTCTGCTTGTATCAGGTTGTCTAGTCCTTGAAGAATAACATCCTCCTTCAGCTGCCTTTTGCTATGCAAATGAAATACTGTAGATTTTAAACACAGAAGTGGGGTTTTATCAGTCTGCCATATGTTTTCCATAGATAACTACATGGTCTAATTGGTTTGATTCAAACTACTGACACCAATATGCAAATCTGGTTAAATGGAATGTGTTTATACTGCAGCTTCCTTCTGAACCATTGACTGAAATATGAGTGCTTAAAACAGATTTGTGTGGAATATTTAAGCAGTTTTCAATCATGCACATTCTCTCTTGTCTATGATGAGTCCTGTGAAGCTAATGAGGGAAAAGTATTGGTCAACTGCTCTTCCCTAACCTAGCACAATATATTTTAGAAGATCTTAATGCTTGTAAGATGTAAAAAAATTGAGTTAGGGCAAAAGCAGCATATTATAAATAGCTGTTTATGTAGCACTGTTGTTAGTAATTCATATAAATGCTTATATGAGGTTAAAATTATATCATACCAGCTCTGAAGAGATTTTACTGGAGCATAGGCCTTTTTGACACTTTTTAAGGTATTAGTTTCTTCTTTTTTTTTTTTTTTTAAATAGTGCATTGTTATTCTCTTTTAATGAATGTCTCTGCCTAGTTTCTTGTCTGTTTTCTTTGCTCCTTTCCTTTCTTTCAGAGTCCTTCCACAATCTGTTCAGGCTAGATAGTAGGTGGGCCATCCAATCATGTCAATTATTTCCATTTGAAGGACTGCTAGTCCAATCTTCTACTGTTCATTTTTCATTACCTTGAAATATCCCATTTCTGTGCAAGACTCAAAAACTGTTTATGCTTGCATCTCTAGATTGCTACAAAAATATGTAGGCTCAGTATGTAATCAGAAGTGACTATAGAATTTCTAGTCTTATTTAAAGGTGCCAGAATTTAAAACAATTGTTTTGCAGGAAAGCAAAAATATGCACATGCTAAGCAAAATTTGAAATACATTAACTCTATTTTTAGGAGTTTTCCTAGCAGGTTTGTATGACTTGATAACATAACAGCTGCCTACTTCTTTCTGACTATTCTTTACTCAAGTTACAGTAATTGCAAACAAACAAAAGATTTTCTCGTAAACAAGCAAATATAGATTATCACCCTTAATATTTCAGAACATATAACCATGTTATGCTCTGACAGCAAATCAGTATTGTTACATTAAACAGTTTTTTATTAGTATAATCATGTTATTGATTTTTAACTTGGGTTTTTTTTGTCATGCAGAGAAGCCCTTATTTCCAAGAGCCTCATTGTTGCAAAAACAAGCATCCTTCATGTCTCCTCCAAAATGCAAATTAACAAAATATGAACTAGCCCCTTAAAAGCTGCTGATACTTTTAAGTACCAGTTTTAAAGAGCAAGCTACTGGAGAAGAATCTCAGCTGCTCTTTCAAGAAAAGGATCCGAATAGTAAAAAAAGACTTAAAACCTGTGATTTCTAAAGGCCAGGTCATCAAGTGGTAGGTAGATTAAACCAGTCAAGTGAACAGCCACCAATTTAGGATTGTAGAAACATAAATATGCTTTATAAAAGTGTCTTTAGTTAGAAGCATGTTTAAATACTTCTTGGCATAGCTGCCAGAGACAGTGGGATAGCTACACTTCCTAAAATGTGCAAAATAGTGTGATATTGGTTTATGGTTCTTATTGGAGGTTTACAATGTTGGTTATATTCTGCTAATCAGAGGAAAAAAGTACTCCTAGCCTCATGGCAGTAACTGAGGATGCAACCAGTCATTTTCAAGGGGACAGGACTTTATCCCCACTACTTTCATTCTTTCTCCATGTTCCTTTTATCCAGGCTGAGTCACTGGTGAGGAGCTGGGGTGCTGAGGCTGCTGGGACTGTTAGTGTGAACAAGCTCAACAGCGAGGGCATTCTGGAGAGAAGTCTCTCCCACACAAGCAGCAAGTGCTGTCTTCCAGCTGGCTGTCAGTGCCAGCCTCAGGGTTTATTCCAGGAGTTGTGTTGCTTCCTCAATGGGATTACTCAGCTGTCCTCATTCAGAAAGATGCTTCTACATGCTCCTGACTTTTACCATCTAGTACTGTCCAGCTGAATTACTCCTGCTCTTCCAGTTGAGAACCTAGAAGTACTTCAATAGAAAAAGAAAATTGGATGGAAAATTCCATGCAACTACACCAGACGTAATTTTTAAAAGCAATGAATGATAAATACCATATTAAAAACTGTTGTGTTTCAGATAAGATAAAGATAACTACTATACTCATTACCGAGTTTGGATCTATTTGCTTATGCAGCTGCTTGGGTGGATGCACAGGGGTACAGTCTCAGTTAATGAAGGACAGCATCTAAGATCAATGATGAGAGAAATCTCTATGAAATTGGAGGAGGAGAAAGGAAGATGATTCTACAGGAAACAGTGTAAAAGCATACTGAATTTAAAAAAAAAAAAAAAAAAAAAGTTTGTATAGACCTAGTACAAAATGGCATTTGATTAAAAAAGTTTGTAGTAAGGTTAACATACACAGTTTTCCTTAGGAATTTTTAATGACAATGTGAAGCTGTGGTTCAAGATCTTTACAGCAGTAAGCACGTTTTCAGGGGTATAAATGTGTAGTAAAGTTATTCTCATAGAACAAATTAAATGTGCACATAGAGGAAGTTATACAAATACCAAATTTCTAATGGACTTTTGGCCCCCTATGGTAAAAAAAAATGACTAGAACTTAATTCATGTGCTTAATTTTGTTCCTTTGAGTCACTGTATTGAAGTTACATGTATTGTCTTAGACTACAGCTTTCTGTGATGACAGCATCCTGGGTTCAAAGGGATGAGAACCCTGTCAACCATTTATTGCAGTCTCTTCCACTTGATAGTATATTATGAGACTTTAGATAAAAGACTGATTTCATCACAGAAGGTACCTGTTCTCAAATCTTGAAAAACTGAATATGCAGGAAGAATAAACTGATCTCTGTGACAGTGTGTAAAAGGACAAAAATACTCAAAAATTCTACTAGTTCTTTGGAGGAGCATACAGCTATGTGACTGTGCTTTCAACTTTCTAATTTCAGGACACTATACGATGCTGATTACCACTTCACTTTGCAGTTAGATCTGCTTACACTGGCAAATGGCTAATGCTCAAGCTTTTGGGGGCTTCTTAGCATGGGTATAAGATAAAATAAACAAATATACATAAAGAAAAACTGGCATCCTCATGTTACTTTACAACCTTCTAACATCTTTCAGTGATGCAACTTCCTATTCCAGGGACAAGGCACACTTTCGTAGAACACCCAACAAACCCCTTTAAAGTTAGCTTTGCTTCTGTAAAGCCTTGAATAGCACTGACACCAATAATTTTGCATTAATTAGTAGCCTTATTGAGGAAATCTGTTCCAACCTATGCAATTAGATTTTTTTTTTTTTAATTGAAAAGCATGGTGTATTTGTGGATGGATTATATATCTGAGAATTGTTTTGGAATTCAGGATTAACATTTTAAGGTTACATGCAAAGTAGTCCTTCAGATAACATCTAAAATTACTACATAAATTGTGTATCAAACCTAATATGTTTCTTTATTACTTTATATCGCTTTCTACAAATTTTTATGTATTAGGAATGAAGTAAATTCAGTCTAGAATTTAGAGTAAAATCAAGAATTAGTCTAGAATAAAGTCAGAAGATAAAAAATAGTTTGCTTTAGTTTACACTTGTAAAAATGTCTATATGCATACAGTTACCTTTCTGCATTGCCACTTTGTCAGTTTGAATGTTCTTACTTCTAGATGTTGAGACTAGTGCTATAAATTCAGTCCTGAGATGTTCAGGCTGTCTGATTAACCAGCAGATGTACCTCACACTGGCAAAAATACACTCACAAATGTTGAGTTGCGGGATGAGTTGTTATTTTTTAGCTGATTGCAATGTATCCTTATAAATATTTGTATAAAACTCTAAAACTGTATATTCTCAGGATAAAAGTAATTGTATATTTTCCTTAACTTAGCTAAATGTGTCCATGCTTAATACGTACTCTGTCCCTGATATCTCTTTCACGTTTCAGACTTCATAAGCACAACAGCAAACCTCTATACTATGTTTTTCACCCAAAATCTGTCTCTGATGAAACAGCTTGGTATGAGACAGGAATGGGCAGCTGTAATGTAAGAAATTAACAAATGAAAGCACTTTAAAAATAATTACTTGTTAAGGTGTTATCTTTAAGTACTTCAGGGAAATGTTCTTGGTGAGCAAATGAGCAGTAAAAATATGGCTTTCCTCTACATTTACTTTTTTATGCCTTGCAATATTATTCCAAAATCAGCCAGCTATTGTCTAGTATGTCTTAAGAAGGGAGAAATCAAGAACATTCATAAGTGTTAAAACTTGAGCCAGAGAAGACCATGTCAGGCTCAAAGCTGGTTTCATTTTGTTGTTACTCAGTTGCTAGTCTCAATGCCCCCTGGGACAAGATCTGTTTTTTTGATCCAGGAATTCTTCTAGTTCAAGGAAAGTTCAAAAACTTGAAACCACTTGTGATGATAGATGCTCTGCAGCTTTCAGGATTTTATGTA
Source organism: Merops nubicus (assembly GCF_000691845.1). NCBI lineage: Eukaryota > Metazoa > Chordata > Aves > Coraciiformes > Meropidae > Merops > Merops nubicus. The sequence goes on along the minus strand of NW_008610349.1, from coordinate 6,828 downwards.
GAGTGCAATTGGTTGCAATCCTATCGGACCAAGATCCACACGTGAATCTTACCATATGCAAATATTTTGCATTTTTTTCTTTTAGCACAGATCACTGGAAGTCAACAGAAAGATTCAGAGTTGAAGAAAAGATAACATAAGAGACTGAAAACACCAACTGGAATAATGTTGTGGTTGGTAGGGAGATTCTATTCCAGGAAGACCGTGCAGATTTCTGGAGCAGATTTTAAAGGCCTGATTTATAGAAACACTTGCAGGCATGGGTTTGCTTCTGAGCAGATGTGACTCTCATGTACTGCACTTTCAATTACATGACTGAGAACAAGCATCTGAGTGAAATCTCATTATTCATCTAACCCAGCATTTCTGAACAAAACATTTATTAGAAAAGGCAAACCAAAATATAAAAATTAGGACTTGAGAGACAGTGTAAATAGAGATACAAAGAGACTTTTGAGCACACTCAAATTCCTGGCACGATTCTGATAAGAGGCAAACCATTAGGGAACAGAATTGTAATTGAATGAGTTTTTGTAGTATGGCCAAGGAAAACACTACATAACCACCCTTACAGATTCTCAAACAAAGCCCAGTTCAATGAGTTAATGATTTTATAACACTTAAAAGAAAGAAAATTAATGGATGTACATCACCTATCTAGTACACACAGTTACACAGCAACTGTATAATTATACTAACACTGTCCAAAGATGGGAGTTTTTGTAATTGTTCTTGGTATGCATTGACCAGACTGACCACTGAAAGAAGATCAGAACCAGTAAACAAGGTCTCACCTGAGATACCAAATAAAGAAATAATTATTTCTATTATCAGGATTTTTTCCAGATCAGACACAAACTATATTTGGTGTGGAGGAAAAAAGACTGCAGGAGAACTTATACCAGTGTGGCATTCCACATAACGTTTTGTTGTTGACATATACCAATGGTGCTGGTGTGGTATCAAAATTTTTCATACTGCAGGATCATGCAAGGGTTCAAATAGATCACCCACCTTCGAAACTTGCAAAGATTTTCACCATTTAAATGAATCAGCTCTGTTCTGTTGCTCTGTGCAGTGGCAACAAACATAGCCATGGGAACGCAGCAGTTTGCTTTGGTTTTTTGGTAGTTTGTTGGTTTGTTTGTGTTGGTTTTATTGTCATTTTTGTTTTGTTTTGTCATAATCTAGTTCGACATTTTTTAGAAATGCAGTGATTTAGAGTATGAAAACAAGGCTATGTGCATACCAGGAGAGCAAACAGTGAGGAACAGGAGTATTGGCTGCTTACTCTTTGGTGACTGGAAAATTTAGATCTTATGCAAGTGCTTCAAATATGGTTTGAAGAATTTTTGGGATACAGACATGGGAAGCTGACATATCTGTTTCCATGATTGGTTGAGTTACAAAGCTGTCTCCTCTGCTTGCAAAAATGCTTGCTCTGCACAGGTGAGAATAGGTGGGAAGATCAAAGAAGCAAATTTTGTTTGTTGTTTGTTTGTTTTTTTAAATGTAAGTGGAAAAAGTTATGAACTAGATTGAATTACTGCATGCATTTCAGAGGACTGAAATCCTTTGACGGTTCAAGACTTCGACAGTTTTCCCCTAAATGCAGCCTTTTTGTATTCCATTCTTTTAAAATACTGTTAAACACATAGGAAGAGAAACTGAAATTTAACACTCAGTTCTTATTAGAGGCTTTGTTAGAGAAAACATTTGTCTAATGGCTAAGGATAGAAGTGCAAAGTTTAATTTCATTATTTTGTATAATAATATTTAAAGCAAACAGGAGGCAAAACTATCTACTTCAGCAGAAGAAGGAAACAGAGTGAGAGCTTTCTACTACCTGAAGCTTTGGCTTCTTCTTAGCTGTAGTGCATTCACCTCACAGGAGTGTGGAGATAGGATTCAGTAGTAGCTGTTATAGCTGACAAATAATTTTCTTTAACTTTCCTGATGCTTTTTTTGACTATCTACATCAACAACATGCAAATGTAACATTTCATTAAGCCCTGTGTAAATGTAACTGGTCTCCAAACATTAATTAAAAAATCAGAAGTTCATTACTAGACCACCGATAAGTAAAAGTGAAAACATTGTCATCAGTTAGCCATGCTGTCAGAAAAAAAAAGTCCTTTCTCAGAGAAATGCAGTAGGTGTTAGGTTGCTGGCAAACACATTTTTATGAGCCTAAACATCCACAAGTAAATTAATTGGTTCACAGGTAAAATCTGTTTGCTTTTGTATGGTCAGGTTTTCAGTATTTTTGCTAGTAGACATGGGATTTAGTTTCTCAACACTTTATGATTATGATAATGCCTGACCTGAGAAGAAAGCTGAAAATTAACATTAGTGAGTCAGTAAAGAGGAATGGTTTCACTTTGTGATAATATTCTTAGCATCTAAAAGGATATGAATCTAAAAGTATATGAATCTAAAAGGGAAAAATAATTCCTTAGCATAAAGTTTCCTTCAGAGTTACCAATATACTTCTTTATATAACAGTATAATATCAGATAAATATTTCAAAGTAAATAGTTTTATGCCTTTTGTGAAAGCAGAAAAAATGGAAAAAGAAAAAAACAAAACAAAACAACAGAGCTAATAAGCCATGATATAGTTTATCCCAGACCTCCATAGCACTGTGAATTTCATAGACAAAATTACACATAAAAAGTTTGTGTTTTGCTGGTATAATTATGCGGAATAATTCCTTTTCCCCTATAATGTTGCACTAATTGGTCTAATGAATGACTTTTCATATGACTCTTTAAAACTAAAGGTGGAGATTAAACGAGAAAGGAACTAAAAACTCACGTCTTCCACTGATGAAGCAGCAATGACTTTTTTGGTTGGTGTGTTCGTTCTTATCACTGCTGCATAAAGATTGAAACTTTTTGATTCTTGAGTCTGAGTAATTTCATTTCTTTCTTTGTGTTAGAAAATGTAAAGTTCACAAAATTGTCAACAAAAATGTTTTGGTTGGGAGAAACAGGATGAGATGAGGAGAAACACATCTCAAGTGCAGGCACAGGGAGGAAACATTGACTAGAAAAGCTGGCACCTGGCTAGTAGTCCAGCTTTTATTATAGTAGTAAGCTTCCAATCAACTGCAAAACCTTCCAGATTAATGCACGGCATTATGCAAACCAGCTCCCTTTCTTTAAGCAGCTAATGTAGTCTGTTCTGCCAGGAAAGACTGAAAGGACTCCCAAGGCAATGATAAACATTACTGGAATTATATTACAAACGACCTAGGACTTAAATTTGTGTCTTCTGTGCTGCTGTGAAGTGTATCTCTGACTATACAGCTGCATTAAAGATGCAGCAGGGAGGAGCAGCAGACTTCA
>NW_008610349.1:0-3447 GCF_000691845.1 Merops nubicus | reverse complement strand
GGGAAAGTGAATAAGGAACAGAGTTGTCCTATACAGTAATTTAATAGGATGTTTCCAAAATTATCAGACAGGAGATATTTCTTCACCTAGCATTTAACTTGCCTACAGAAAGCATTGTCATGGCAAGCCTTAGAAGCCAAAATTATAGATAAATTCAAAACAAGAGATTAGACAGATCAGTGGTGGAAAATAAGGTAGTCCAGGTACAATCTCCAGTTGCAGATGTCCCTAAAGTTTGTCAGCTCAGGTGTCATCTGAAATGAAGGACCACTTTGCTCATGCATCTTTCTAATTTTCCCCTAACAGCTGTTATGTCAGAGACAAAACTGAACTGAAACTTTTCTCTTATAACACAAAATCCTTGGGCTCTTAAATATATTTCCATGCAGTTCCTACACTATTCATGTTTCTAACATTGTGAAAGCAAATTCATATTGTGTTTCTATTATAAAATGCATTCCAAAAATATAGTTAGTCTAAGGCAAGTAACCGAACACTTGTTTGATAAGAATGTGAAACAGTACTTCAGAAGTTTAACTACACCAGAAATCAAAATATAAATCAATTTATTTTAGTGTTATTCCTGTATTTAGGACTTGTTCCAAATGTTGATGTAGGTATTTAAGATGTAAGTTGATAAGACTGACACAACCTGTTACATACATTAACTGTGTAAGGAAGTTCATATTACTGTATTTTAAAGCTAAGTAATTTTATATGGGCTAGAGTTACTAGCAAGAATTTAATTGCCTTTTTTTTGGTCATCTCACTGCTTTGACTCAGATCCTCAGATACAGTGGTTTCCTGTCTCCCTTGCAGTTATGGAGACTAGTTAATATTTACAAAGCTGCTTAAAGGCAAGAAATGTTGTTTCCATGGTAGTAAACATGGTCAATTGATGCTTGTATTGCATTTATTTTGCTACAAGATGATATATTTTAATTAGAGATAAGGCATCAAGACATATTCTTGATCAGTAATCCAATGAGCTGTGGTTTTTGGTTTTGAGAACCTGATCTGACTTGTATTTACTATTTCATTGTGAAAGCCTCTTAATTTCTTCCCATTTTTAATGTATAACAGTTTATAATATAAAGTTTAATGTTGACTAACAGGAAAACTGCAATTAATGTGGAAAGGAAGTATTAACTGAAGCAATGCTGAGTTCAGTACTTGTCTTTAGGGTCACTCACCCTCTGGACCCTCTATGTTTAGTGAAACAAGCAGTCAGTGAATATACTGACTGCAATTATACATTCTAATCATTACAGGAGAAGCTAACTGAGATTCTGCCTGCTTATGTTAAGTGGAGATTGTGATTTTATTTTATAACAGACAAATCTCAAGTTTTGAAGTTGTGGGTTGTAAAGGTGCAGGAGGAGGCGGAAGAAGAAAAGGAAGATTTTTCTTGATTCTACACATGTCCAAACAGTGAAAGCATGGTCTAGTTGTAATAAAGAGAAGTAGACATGTTTTAATTTTAACACTTAGCTACAATACTGCAACTGTAATAACATCAGTAAAAAGAAAAGAACATAAATTGGCATGAACATTTGCAAAATAATTTAAACTACAAAGAATCTAGTCTGTCACCTGTCAGTTAGTGTGAAGCTAGTTCATAATGATAGATTATATTCATCCCCACTCACTACTACTTTTTTTTAATCGCTGTCTTTGTTCTGTCTCAGCATTTGGCTGTCACATCTTTAAGAAAAATGGCTCAACTGTTTTGCCACTTGCTCTAAGAAATAAGTTGCTCTCAGCATATGGAGGTTTTCACAAACAATATGCTTTCAGTTTCCTGTGCTTTGGATTTCTCCGCAGAAGACTGGTAATGTTAGTGTGGAGTTAACTAAAAACGTGCTGTCCATCTAAACAGAGCCTGAGAAGACTCCTGCTGTACAGGAGCTTGTTAAGGAGATGGATATACTGCATATCTGGTTTTAACTGGGCTTCCTACAGTTAAGCAGCAAAGAAAAAACAACTGCATGGAAAGGAAACACTTGGTAATGAAGAGATGCCATTAGCAAAGCTCGATTTCATATTTGTGCCATTAACACACTATTTAATTATCTGTTCATAATTTCTTGATCAGCACATGGAGCAAACATTTGATCAGCACATGGAGCAACCGTTAAAAGAGATGAATACTCATGATTTTCCAAAGGATTTCCAATAGTAAAGGCTCTTAAGACTAGGTCCCTGCTCAATATATTTCTTTGTTACCCTGGCAATCTTGAATATGACTTTACTGGCTCCTCCTGTCCTTTCAGTTCTTCTTCCTACCCATAGACAAGGCAATCTCTTATTTCTGGAAAGGCCACATTTTCTCCATGTTCCTGTGTTTGCTGGCTGGAGCTTCCTGGTGTGCAAGGTGGAAAGCAGAGGGAATTCTGGTTGCCTGCCCCTCACTGCCCTGTGGCAGAGCATGGCCACGAGTTGGTACTGGTGGTAGACGTTGCCTCTAGATGCTCACAAAGGTTGTGCATAAAAACACCAACAGCCACAGTAAGGCTGTCTCAGCGTCTTACCTCCAATAGCTACCAAACACAAACACCGAGGGACGACTGAGCACAGAACAGAGATCTAGTGATACTCTTCCAGCAAACTCTGCAGAGCCTCTCCAGTGATTTGCTACCTAGGAGAATGGAAAAAGTTCCTGGCTTAAGCTGTTTCCCTGTTTAGGCTCATTTTGCAATCTAATCACTAACCTATTTCCATTAAAGTAATTCAAAAAAATTACTTAGTATGAATTGATTTGAATTTTAACTTCTGATATTTCTTGCCAGTGTGGCATGCTGCTTTGCTTCAAAAACACCAGTAACAGTATCAGTTCTCATCCTCCAAGCTGATAGTTATTCTTCAGAAATATCAGCTCTGCTGTTTTAACTTTATTGTGTTGGCTTTTAATGTCCTTTGATTTCGTAGAATTTTTTTAACATTTTGTTGCACATTTCTCCCCATAATTTTATTTATTTCCAAATACTATTGTGTGGCAATAATGGTCAAAGAGCATAAGCCTGTGCAAGCTTCACACAGTCCAATTTTCTGGTACCTTAAATATGCCTTTTTGCAATTCTAAACAAACATGAACTTTTTATATTGCAGGTTTTAGATGTTTATTTTAAGATGTCACATGAAATTTCAACTTCACTTTTAACAAGTCAGTAAAAGAATGTTGTCAGTTCTTAAAACTTTCTGCAAAAGATATGCTCTATCTTGAATAATAAGAAAAATATTTCAAGGTGCAGTGTGACTTTTTCATACAAGTATATGAGTATAGGGACATATTTTGTACCCTCCTGTTGCTTTTTCATTCAACCTTATTAATTTCAAAGGTGGCATTTCTTGACTAAGTTCCAACCAAAAAATGGCTAATGGGAAAAACTGAAAATTATTATAAAATTGGATGCAGGCAGATATATATAACTTTGCAAAAATATATTT
>NW_008610348.1:0-24510 GCF_000691845.1 Merops nubicus | reverse complement strand
GCATCTACCCATTCAGTCACCACATAGAATGCTATCAGATTAGTCATTATGATTTCCCTTTGGTAAATCCATGCTGACTAGTCCTGAGAACCTTCTCTTCTGTGTGCTTAGAGGTGACCTCCAGAATGACCCACTCCACCATTTTTCCAGGCATGGAGGTGAGGCTGACTGGTATGTAGCTTCCCAGATCTTCCTTCTTGCCCTTTTTGAAGACTGGAGTGACATTGGCTTTCCTCCAGTCCTCAGGTATCTCTCCCCTTTGCCATGACCTAGCAAAAATGATGGAGAGTGGTAGAGTGGCAACATCAGCCAGTGCTCTCCCTACTCTTGGGTGCATCTCATCAGGGCCCATGGACTTGTGTATATTCAGTTTCCTTAACTGATCTTAAGGACAGAAGCAAAGGTGGCATTTGGCAGCTCTGCATTCTCTGCACCCTCGGTGATCAGGGCTGTGCCTCACTGGGCCCACACTTCCCCAGGGAAGAGGGAAGGAAGCCTCTACAGAGAGACCTGGATGGGCTGAATCAATGGATCAAGGCCAGGGGTATGAGGTTTGACAAGACCAAGTGCCAGGTCCTGCACTTGGGTCACAAGAACCCCATGCAACGCTACAGGCCTGGGGAAGAGTGGCTGGAAAAGCTGCCTAGTAAAAAAGGCCCTGGGTGTGTTGGTTGACAGCTGGCTGAATGTGAACCAGCAGTGTGCCCAGGTGGCCAAGAAGGCCAACAGGATGCTGGCCTGGATCAGAAATAGAGTGGCCATCAGAACTAGGGACATGATCATTCCCCCCTACTCAGCACTGGTGATGCTGCACCTTGAGTACTGTGCTTTGGGCCCCTCACTACAAAGACTCTGAGGGTGACGGGGTGTGTCTGAGGAAGGGCAGTGAAGCTGGTGAAGGATCTAGAGCACAAGTCTTAGCAGGAGCAGCTGAGGGAACTGGGATTGTTTATCCTGGAGAAAAGGAGATTGAGGGGAGACCTCATCACCTTCTACAACTACCTGAAGGGAGGTTGTAGTGAGGTGTGGGTTGTTTTTTTTCTCTCAAGTAACAAGAGAACAGGAGAAGAGGAAATGGCCTCAAATTGCATCAGGGGATGTTTTAGTTGGGTATTAGAGAAAAACGGATAGAAAACTAGAGAAAACTAATTTCTTCATAAAAAAAGGTTGTGAAAAACTGGAACAGGCTGCCCAGGCAGTTGATAGAGTCCCCATCCCTGCATGTGTTTAAAAGATGTGTAGTTGATGTGCTTAGTGACATCATTTAGTGATGGACTTGGTCATGTTAGGTTAGTGGTTGGACTTCATGATATTAAAGGTCTTTTCCAACCAAAATGTTCTATGATTCTCTGACTAGTTGAAATAGTTGGAACAGTGGCAGTGCTTCTGGGGGACTTCTTCAGCATTTGTATCAGCTTGGTTGTTGAGGAGGTACATGCATGAAAATGATAGCTTGAGTTGACCTGAGCGTTCTGATGTGTAGGTGCTTTCATCTGTATAATTTCAGGAGGGTATTTCATACATTTGGACGAAGCATAGTTATATTTTGAAGCGCATGTATCCATATCTGTCGATATGGTAGGAAGGTGTGTGCTTGAAATGCAGAACAGACCTGCCCCATTCCAGCCCTGGTAGAATCCTTGGCAGTGTGCACAGCTGAGCTGAGCTCGGGGAATAACTGTTCTATAATCTGGGATGCCCTTGTCAGCATCTTGCTCCTGAGTGCATTCCAGAAAGCCAGCTGTGCAGTAGTTGTGTACTAGAAATTTGTGCTGACCTGAAGCCCCTAGTGTTGTAAACTGAAGCATATATTTTTAAAGATGGAGCTTGCAGGGTTATTAGAATAAAATAAAGATTAAGATGAATGTAAAGCCTTTCTGCTGCCTGGCCAGCAGTGCTTTCTCTGTGTAGAAGGTCTGTGGGATCTGTGTAGGATGAAGACATGAAGGCAGTAGCTCTGTGGTGCAGTGACTGGTGTATAGTGGTGTTGGGGCTTGCAGCTCACTGGGATGGTGGGCTCTGAAACCTGGGGCATGCCTCTGAGTACACATGAGGCACTAGCTGGGAAGAGCAGTCAAAAACCATGGTCTCCCAGCACCCAGATTCAGTAGAGGATTATCAGAAAAGGATTATAAGTCTTCAGTGGAAGTCTCACAGATTATCTTTCTTGTTTCACCAGCTCTATGAAGTCTGTAAACAGTAGTCATAACTGATCAGTGCTCTCTGGAACCATGTTTTTCTTTCATGGGTTGTCATTCAGAAAGGAGCAGGTTGTCCTCAGTTAATAATGTAAGACAGTGATGAGAGTGGGCTTCACTGGGACTCCGGCCCCTGTCCCATGAGTGCCCACAATTCGGATTGTGATTGCTGACTATAACACTGGCACTGGGGGCTTTAGGAGAGTTAAGGGAAATTTTTTTCTGATTTCACAGAGTGAATCAGAGTGAATGGATAAGCAGAGTGCGTGCATGGGTAGCGTGTGGTGGGACTGAACTGGAGCCCTCCCTGTCTGTCATCTCCAGCGTGCCCACTGATACCGTAACTTTCATATGGTGCACTAGTGTTCTCTGTTTTGCATGTCCTCCTTACAGCTGGGATTTTGCTTTTTGCTGGTCAACCATGAGGATGACATTCCCAGAAGAAATGGAAATGGTACCAGGATGTACCCGTGTACAAACGTAGTAAACTGTACAATTATGTTCTTTTGATACAGTTAAAATAATTAACAATTGAGGAAACTTAGCAGATGTGCGACTTCTCAGTCTTTATTACTTTGTAGAAATTCACTGTGTTCTTGAGCACATAGTGTTTGGTGAAATAGGTATTTTGGCAAAAGGATTTGGGAGGAAAATAATGTTGTCTGGAAAGACAGACTGCAAATTAGTAACAGCATCAGCCTTATTGTAAGCATATGCTTCAGTGCTTGAAAGCGCTTTCTGCTTTTAATATGAATCCTGAAGCATGGCAGTTATCCTAAAAGTGTGAGAAGGTGTGTATTTAACATCTTATCTCCCTTGGATATTACTATTTTTATAAGAAGCCTAACAGTGTAAAGCCATGAAGTAGTTTGATTAAAATCATTAGGTAGTATTGACTGTACTGAGCCTTGATTTTTTTTTTTTTTTTAAGGACCTGCAATAAATGAAAAAATATTGCTTCATAGAAATCTGCATGTGCAGACTAACAAAATGCAGGCAGGTAGCAGTCAGTTGGCTTCTGGCACATGTGAGAAATGAAGAGAATATTTTAGCTCACGTATGTAGGTTACCTGTACTCTTGGCAAGCCACTGAAAACAGGTATACTTCTAAATTTGTGTATTAGTTCTGTTAGACTAAAAAAACCAAATGTACCTGAATGTTGAATTTAGAACTGACTTAATGTGCCTTCTTGTAGGTGGTTTTGCTTTTGTCTACGAAGCTCAAGATCTTGGAAGCGGCAAAGATTATGCTTTAAAGGTAAAATGAATTTATTTCACTAAACATTTATAAGACCTGTCCTTTTGCTTGATGCATTGCATGGCAGTTAATCCTGGTATGCTGATGAGTGAGTCATTTGGAAAAGTCTACCATGATAAAGTGGTGTTCATTGGACGCTGCACCTGTACTTAGAGAGGTTATTCCTCTTAGGACCCTGCACTTTATACTTGGATGCCAAAGATGGCAGTTGCTCTTGCAGGTACTACTGCTGTTTATCTTCATTTGGTCCAGTAATTCATGACCCTGCCTTGGGCCTATTTTTTGCCTGGGTAAAGAGAGTCTTTCCTGGTTACCTGAAGTGAGGTACAGGAATATTTTCACTCCTTAGAAGCTTATTTAGCCTATTGGTTATCCTTGGTTTGTACTTCCAGAATAAATTTAGTAATAATGCTTCACACCAACTCATTGATCAACTTTCAGCCTGGCACTTCTCAGGGGTGATCCTCTAGATTCTTATTTTCCAAAGGCTTATCATAATCATGTAACAGCTGAAAAGCTGAAGTGTTATGGAAAGGACAATAAAGTGAAGTAATTTACTTTGGCATATTTTGCTGTAGGAAGAGTCATGTCACTTGTGTTCACCACAAAATGGCTTCATTTTTGGACTAGGGAAGTGCTGTGGCTGTATTAGTACCAATCTTGGAGAGAATGAGAAGGGTGGTGGTATGAGAGGTAGGAGAAGTAAGATGACCTTACACCACCAATAATTACTTGGTCATTTATTTCCTTTTCATACTGCATGCTGCAGTAACAATATGTGACCAAACCTGTATATGTGCGTGTTCAAAATATCTAGAAGTAGACCCATTTAAAAATAACTGATAAAAGGTGAACCATTATTGTACATTTTCTGTTCTGTAAAACTGGTACTGTAGCAAATACTCAGATTGGTTCTAGTCAAATATTGACTTCCAAATCCATTTGGAAATTCCAGTGCTTGATTTTGCTGCTGATTAATCAAGTTCTATTGAAGGAGTTGGGCTACATAATTTGGAGAAGTTTTAGAGTGGGTTGAGGATTGTTCCTAAAGATTTGAGGCAGAAGATTAACTTTGCCTTGTCAGGGCACAATGTTGTAGCCAGGGGACTTTAGTTTTCTATACAACGAAAATTGTCAGTTACTTTCAGTGTTAAAGGTGACAATTGCTCTGTTATCACTAAACCTGAACAGTACAGGTACCTGAAGAATTTGATGTTGTATTTATACCAGTATGTCCAAATGTGTAATAAGTACCATTTTGTTTACTGTCTTGCTACAGTTCCTTAATATTTTGATGGTAGTTTATCCCCTGTGTTCTGGAAAAAAAAAATCCATGCACTGTTTTTCTGTATGTTCTAATAATTATATAAATTATTCTGTCTTCTGACAGCGATTATTGTCTAATGAAGAAGAAAAGAACAAAGCCATTATTCAGGAAGTTTGTTTTATGGTATCCTTTTTCTGGAGCATATTTTAATTTTTTGATTTAGTGGCTTGATATTAAAGATTTATGAGAAACGGATGACTGCTGTAGATATTTTTTTTTTTTCTCATGCCCTGCGCCGCTTGAGAGGACTGACATTTTGAGGAAGGTTCCTGGTTTGTTTTGAATATGGCACCAACATCCAGCAAGCTCTGTTCTTCAAAAATTACAGGAATTTAATGTGTGTAGATAAATTCTGTAGCTAGTGTAGTCTTTGTCATGTACTTTGTCTAGCAAGAAGTGAAATTCTTATTTTTACAATCCTGTGACTGTGGTCAAGAGACCTTTTCACTGTCCAGATGGTACTTGGGTCTTAAGCAGACTTCCCACCCCAGCACTTCACTTGCCAGGAGTAAAGAAATGAATATTCTTCATATGCTTTTTCACAGCTCAGGCTTGTAAAAGCATGTGTACAACGTGAGTGAGGGTTAACTGTTCCTTTCAGAGATACTCGATCTCGGGAGTTGTTCAAGACCAGGCTGTGCGGGGCCTTGCGTAAACTGGTCTTGTGGGAGGTGTCCCTGCCCATGGCAGGGGGGTTGGAACTAGATGATCTTTAAGGTCCCTTCCAACTCAAAAGGGTTTGTGGAAATGTGAAATGAAATTAATTCCTGTTGCTCTGAGTAAAGGGTTGTGAAGAAATGTGTAAGATATAAAATAAATGCCTGCAAACTGTTGTATAAAAATAATATCAATAAGATGACAGTCATCTTCCTTGAAAATATTATCTCCAGAAAAAACTTTCAGGTCATCCCAACATTGTCCAGTTCTGCTCTGCTGCTTCTATAGGAAAAGAAGAATCAGACACGGGACAGGGAGAGTTTCTTCTGCTTACAGAGCTGTGTAAAGGTAAGCTATTTTCCCTGCAGTACTGTTCTTTGAGACTACAGGTCAACCTTATCTTAAATATAGGATAATCATTAAGTTTGTTGTGTTTGAGACTAGTCAGAGAAATAGTTCCTTAGAGCGCCATTTAATTTAGTACTGCAATCAGTGTGGACCTGCCATTTTTAGAATATCCATCTAATATTACAGCTCAAGACTATAAGTCTTCCTTGGTAAGAAGAGTGTTTGTCTGTTTGTGCCAGGGTTTCAGAATTTGTGGTTTTCTATGTGTGGTTTCTCTGATTTCCTGCAGGACAGCTGGTGGAATTCTTAAAGAAAGTAGAATCCAAAGGACCAGTCTCCTGTGACACAGTTTTGAAGATCTTTTATCAGACCTGCAGAGCAGTGCAGCACATGCACAAACAGAAGCCTCCTATTATCCATAGAGATCTGAAGGTGTGTTAGTGTTGTTGAAAAATTCAGCCTGTATTTAAACAGAGGGGCATGTCAGGCTGCATCAGTCAATGTAAAGACAGTTGATCAAAACCTGTGGACACTCTTTGAGTGCAGTGCTTACATATATTGCCTTGCCAAGACTGCTGGGTGTCACTGAAATACTTATCTCTTCAAACATCTTTTCCTTGGACTTGTGGCTAGTACAACTTGTCAGCTTGTTCAGATAGAGTACAGGAAAGTAGTATATCATGATGTGCTGATTAAGTTAGTCTTTAAGTATTTTGCTTTGACAAAATAACTTGTTATGACCTCTGAGTTGCAGTTTTGGGGTGAACAAGTTTTAAATAGAAGAGGTAAAGAAAATAGAAGAGGTAAAACTTTGAAGGAGAAGAGAAGGTAATGTTGGATTCTCTGTGAGAGATTACGTAGCCTTTGAGAATGTGTAGTGAGCAGTTTGTTTTAGAACTAACTTGCATTGTATTTTAGGGCTTTTTAAAACTTGAATTTTAAAATCTGGTAGGCATAATTCAGGAGAGGTTTTGTTTCTTAATTTTTCATTCTGTTGGTCTTTACCAACATGCTACAGAGTAACCTGTAGAAATTGTTGTCCTGTTAGTACTTTATCTTCAGTTTCTTCATCTGTGTTTGAATTTTGTATTTGAAGTCAAGGGTTCACCTTCACATGTATCCTCTATCTTGATGAAGGAGCCCTAACCATCAGTGAGATGCTGTACTACAAATACACTTGAACCTCGTGGAAGGAGGTGGTCTTTGTAAACAAACAAAATAAAAGGAGGAAGATTCTTATATCTGAAACAGTGTCTAAATGTCACACATGTCTGTTTCCTGCTTGATGTGATATCAGCTGAATATAAAAAAGGAATAAGAATAGTTTTGATGATGGAGCACTGCTATTTTTTTCCTCAGTACCATTAAACAGGCTTCTAGGTCATGACAAAGAAATTGATGAAGCTGGGATAGAATGTTCTTGGTGTTACTTTCTGGAATAAAATCTTTTGTTCTTCACTGAAATTTGTATACACCAGTCTCTAGAAATGCATGTAGAAAAGAACTCTTAACAAATAAATAGCTTCTTACATAGCCAACTCCACAGTAGCTCCATAGAAGTTGACCTACTACTGTAATTCAAGGTCTGGGTTTTTTTTTGCAAGTGATGTAAATTCCTGGCAGAGAGGAAGATATGGAAAATGACAGGAATTAGGTTTGGTGTTACAGGGGCTGCAAAGCAAGATTATATGATAGTTGTGCTGCAATAGGCAGATACCTTACTACAGTTAGGAGCCAAATAGGGATCACTTCTGTACTACCCTCTCCACAAGGCTGAAATTAGGGCAGCAGCATAAAAAGGATGTAGGTCAGACTTTTGAGCCAGCCTTAAAAGTAACCTGAGATACTATCATAGCTTCTGGGGAGAGGTGTAGTAGAGTTGAGTCCTAACATAGTTTAAGTCAAAATAATTAAAAAAAAAAATAAGGATTCATGAGCTTCTACAGTACAGCTTAAAACCAAGTTCACCTTCATAGTGGTGGCTGTTTCTGCCCCATTGCAGTTTCCTTGTCTTCCTTGTCAGTGCATTCTTCGTTCCTGAACCCCTTTGGACCAAGTTTGCACTTAGTGTGTGTATAGCATTATAAGAACCCAGCTAGTTACAGAATGGTAAAAGTTCTGAGCTAATTAGAGGGCTATTTATAAAGTATCAGTGCTTTTCTGATATTCTAGTTGTCTGAATTTGATCTTTTCAGGATTTGCCATGCAGTGCACAGCTAGTCTAGGTTATAGAGCCTGTTAATATCTGAAGAATCAGCTGGAATGTTTTCTTATTAGCAGCTGTTACTGAAGCACAAAATCCAGAACGTACTTGTGCAGAACGCTGATCTCTGGTCTTACAGTGACCATTTTTAGTTAAAATTTAATTTGATGTTTAATGCCACTCTTTTTACTGTACATGGAGGTAAGCAAAGGTTATGCAGTGGAAGAGGGAACTCAGACTGTGCTTTGAGACCAATACTCTAACCAAATCATTTACAGAGCTTATGTCTTACTGCAGAGTAGTCAAAATTGATTTTATGGCGGAAGAAGTTGGAAGGGGCATGTAAGAGGGGATGTAGTAGAATGTTCTGAAAATTGAAGTTTTACAGAAGGTGGTCCAGAGATGTCATTTCACAGGGGAGGGGAAGACAGACCTAGTTCTCTGAAGTGTGTTATGTTACTAATATGCCTCTTAACTTTTACATATTCTCTTGACTTCATACAGAGAAAAAATTTTTTTTCAGCCCTCTTGTGGTTATGACCCCACAATACTTCTGCCCAATACCTACTTTTACCCTCTCTCTAAGCTTCCTCCCAGTTTTGCTTAGCAGTCCAGGAAGACTGGATTTTACAAAGTAGAAAGGAGAGATTATTTAACTGTCTAGGCAGCACGTGGTCCTCAAATAGATGGTTACTGTCTCTGCACAGTCACAGCTACCTCTTTCTGAGTGTCCCCCAGCAGTCTGCTTCTCTGCTAGTACCTCTGTTTTGTGTCTACAGCAGCCCTAACCTGCCCTGCACTGTGGTTAAGCTAGCAGTGTTCACTTTTATGCATGAAGACTTTTGGATTCCAAGATGATGCTGCTGCTGCGGTCCTCTGGAAAAACTGACCTTCTTAGGCACTAATGAATTTTTTTTTTTTCCCTGGGGTTTATTTCTTGTGCTTTTGGTGCTTCCTTTTACCAATTTGCTGGATTACTACCATAAACATTTACAGTACTGTTTGAAGTCTTTATAAACAACATTCTGAGCTAAAGTGAGTATTTCCTACATATATATGTATGCATAAGTTATTTGATGGTTAAAAGCATGTATGTTTGTATACAGAAAACAGATCTTTATTATTATACCTCTTTTTGAAGGTGGAAAACTTGCTTATTAGTAACCAAGGGACGGTTAAGCTTTGTGATTTCGGCAGTGCTACAACTATAGCATACTATCCTGACTACAACTGGTCTGCACAAAAGAGAGCACTGGTTGAAGACGAGGTGAGATGATTTTAATGTGACTAATCTTAAAACCAACAGTGGATTCATATAACTTTAATTTGATAATGATTCATGGGACTTGTAAGACAACTGAAGATTGTTTCAGTTGTAGTACTGTTCATAAAGCTTTGATTTGGTATTTGTATTGCCAGAGTTCAAACTGCTGTTACTAGTTGTAGCCTGTGTTCTGTAGCTGCCTATGCAAATGCTGCTTCAGCTTGAGCAGTATCCATTCTGCAATTGGGTGTGAAAATAGAAGTGATTACTAGAGTGTCTAATTGTGTTCGTAAGAGGAAGTCAGATTGGTTATGCCCAAGTGATTTCCACCTTCATCTGTTTTTTCTCAGCTGAATGTTACAGAAGTGGCATGACTGCTCAGCAGAATTTGAGTAGGCAGCATAGTTTAGCCCCTAGACTGCAGAGGAGTTTTCAAGCACACAGCATGTTTTTGCATAGGACATTGGTTCTTAGTTTAGAGTTGAAAGTAATGCTGGTGATCTAATGTCAATCAACTGGACTCAGACTGTGGAGAAATACAGTGATGCTTAGAATTTGTGTGCAACTTCTGTTATCATCAGTTTCTGTAAACCCCTGTGTTTTGCAATCCAGCATCAATGAAAAGCAATCCACTGGAGAAGAAAAGGTGATGTACCACTGTCTTTTGTAGTCCATGCAAAAAGATGGTAGAACAGGTCTCTTCAGGGTTCCTTGGGAACATAGCTGAACTCTTTGAATGTGTCTGCGCTGTCATTAAGTGTGATAAGGAAGTGAGAAAAACATGCTGGAGCAAGAATTCACTTATTTCTGTATTTGTGTCCATATACCTTTTTGCCTCATGTGCAACAGACATTTAACTTTGTGTTTTGTAGTATAGAAGGACTCTTAAATATCACAATGTTATTTGAGGCCTACCATCTTTATCTGCCCTTATGTCAAAGCTGTTGTGACTGTTGCAAGATTCAGTTGACTACTTCTGCCTTGACAAGTATTCCTGAGGTTAATTTTCGAAGTGAGAATGTTACCCATTCTACCTGGAGAACTGTTTCCTTGGTTAAATGCTGTTAGAGCTTATTATTCAACTTTGTTTCAAGAAGTTCTGTCTTCTGCAGATCACAAGGAATACAACACCAATGTACAGGACACCAGAAATGATAGACTTGTACTCAAATTTTCCAATTGGTGAAAAACAGGACATTTGGGTAAGAAATTGTTCTCTTGCTGTGTTATAGCTAGTTATGTCATAGTGAATCTGATTTTGCAGTCTTCACGTTGATTTGTTGATTAAATTGATAAAAAAATCAAACACAGGATAGACTGTCTTACCAAAATAAATACTAAATAATATGAACTGTATAAATAGTATAAACTGTATCTAAATAGTAAAAGAATGAGATGTAGTATTCAAGATTTTTTTTCTCAGATTTAGCATGGTTTCCACTGTTGGGGACAATGCTGAACTTTTGACATTGAGTGGAAATGTTGCCAGCATCGAGCCAGAATACGTACAGTCCTTAGATTCAAATTCTTGCCTGTCATGCTTTGTCATGCCTGTAATCCTGGGACAGCCTATTGCTGAGTTCATAATGGTTATGCCTAGGTGTTGGATCTAGATAAAATAATACTGACAGCAAGGATTAGAACAGTGGAGAGATCATTAATGCTTTGTATAGAAAGGAGGATAAACTTTTCATATTCACAAAAAAAATCTGTAGCCAGAATTAAAGGTCTCAGTGGTACTTTTCTCAGGTGTGTAATACTGTAATAGTACTTGGGTACGGCTTGGTGACTTTGTTTACGGACTTAGTTTGTTGGATGGCTTTTACAAAGACAGGCATGAAGCTGTTCAGCTGTTACCTGTATTGGCAGTGAGTCAAAAGACATTCACAAAATATAATACTACTACTTCAAAAGTTTTTGACATCTCAGAACTTCGTTGTCTCTTAAATTCATTAGAAGATACTGTGGAAACTCTTACTCCTCTTCTACAGCTGTTGGCCATTTTCTTCTGGCATGTGAAGAGATACCAAAAAACCCCATCTTTCTGACCATTTGGTCACTTGGCATGCATTACGTACTGGCAGCCTGTGCCAGGATGACGTCCAGCTATACGCAAAGCTAGAAATGCATTTAACAAAAGCTTCACTCAAAAGGCAGTTGCAATTTATTTTTTAGAGTTACTCTGTGTTTGTTAGTATCAGCATGGTGGTTGTCTCCTGCTGTGCTTTGGAAGATCTGTTGGAACATGTTGTTTGTATTTTTTTTTTTTTCCTTTACACTCTGTATTCAATGATTCTGTGGTTGCTCAGAGAGGTGGTGGAGGCCCCATCCCTGGATACATTCAGGATCAGGCTAGATGAAACTCTGAGTAGCTTGACCTAGTTGAAGTCCCTGCTTATGTTGGGGGGGGTTTGACTAGATGACCCTTGGAGGTCCCTTCCAGCCCGGACGTTCTATGATTCTATGAAAACACACAATGTATTTGGGAATAGTGTGTGGTTCTGTCTCAGGAAGCATCTCTGGTCTTGTTCTCTGTGGTTAGAATAAAGAATTGCCCAATGGAAGCAGGTGGGGTGAGTCACATGCATGGTTGCAGTCTGTGTGATTGTCACTGTGTGAGAGCTTAAAAGCATAGAGGATATAGAAATGTATTATTTAAAACAGCATCATAGATTATATATTAGTTATCAACTGTATAGAATCCACAATGGGAATGTGATCAGATTGTAGGACCAGAGGTCCTTAAGGTTAGCAAACTGCTTCATGTATGTTTCCTACCTAAGTCTAGAGATCCTCAGAAAATAGACAGTAAACCCAAATACCTTTAGTTCCATTTTTGCCAAAGTCATGTGATTTCCTGAATGGAAATTCAACTGAATAATACTGAAATAACAAGCTTTACCTTATAAAGATTTTTCTCCCCTGAAATCATCTTTTGGCTTGGAATTCCCTTCATACATTCCCACTCTTACAAATTCTGAAAAAGCAAGAGTGGGCTTTGGAATGTGTGTTATGGAGCAAAATTTAAAAGTTGGGTTCTCATTACCAATATCTGGTTAAAAAAAAAAAAATTCTAGTCAGTGCAAGACATCTTTCAGGTCTTAATTCTGTGTAAGCTGAATGATTTCTTTAGATCCTACATAGTTTAATTCTACTCAGCAAGTACTTTGGTATAGTACCTGTTATCCTGCAGCTATACTGTAAAACTTTTAATACTTTTAAGTGTGCTGCTTATGGCCTGAAGCTGGTCAGTGGAAAAATACCAGTCTTTTCATTTGTTTCAAAAAATCCTCCCTTCCAAACACTACCATTGCCACCCAAAACCCCACTGTCCCCTTCAGAAAAGGTTAAGTTAGCTGCTGGTAAAGGCCCAGTGACAGATCAAGAAGTTGTTCCTAGTACTTTTCGGTTGCTTTGTCATGGTGCTTTTGTACCTGCTGGCATGTGAGTGCTCAGCCTGACCCGAGGCAGCCTCTGTAAAGGGACTGTCTCACCCAGTGATTTGGCATTCTTTGAGTATTCCTCCCTTAGGGCAGTTTTTAAGCTGTTTTCTTCCTTTTCTTCCTCTGGTTGCTGTTCTAGGTTATTGGTTGTCCTTTGCAAAATTTGCACCAAGTTTTCAAGGGATTCCATTATTTGTTTTTCATTATTACACTGCTTAAGGTGATCTTGAACTGCTGTGAGCAGGCTGGCTCCTAGCACAGCACTGATGACCATTCTGCCTTTACCAGGTCGCTGTAAAGAGGTTTCTTGGTCTGTTACACTCTGCAAGCTTGTCCAATCATATAGAGCCAAATTTTCCCCAGGTGGGGAGGGTCTATCCCCCTGCTTTGCCCAGAGTGCATGAAATGAGTCTCGATCTTTCATTATGAGAGGGTCTGGATCAGCCTTTTTGGCCATTCTTTTATGAAGAGACCAAACCAGCTTTGGGGGGGCTGAATTTAAGTTACACACACACACACACAGTTTCTTCTGTCGCCCTTCTCTTCTGTGTGTGATGGAAGGGACCAAAATCTACTACAGGGAGGCTCAGCTTAGTTTCTACAGGGCTGTCCCTTCACTTCCCTGAGCAGACAAGTCTCGTTTATATGAGAACAGTTCCCCCTTTTGCACTAGGAAATCTTCTGTTAAATCTCGATGGAGAGAGCCCTCAACTTGAGTGTGGAGTGCACTATTTCTAGGTGTGTGGTGTGTGGAGATTTCAAATTGCCCCCCCTTGCTTTCTGGACACCTCTCACCCTCTTGGGGTGTAGGGCCAGGTGTGGCTGGGATGGAATGTCCTTCCCCTGTTACAGACCACCTGCACCCCTCTCTCTCAGGATCCTGTCCATGATGCCAATTTTAATGTCACTGCCTGCTCCACTCAGCAGACATGTGATGGTTTGCTTGCTGAGATCCTGAAGTGCAAAAGGCCAAAGAGGGGTTTTACTCCAATCAAATAGTGGAACTTTATTGTTTGCCAGTGAAGTGGCGTGCCATAGGTAAAAGAGTGACAGAAAAGGTAAAGAGGAGAGAGAGAGAGAGAGAGAGAGAGAGAGAGAGAGCTACCACTGCAGGTCCAAGGTGTTCCTATGGTCTCAGGTCCAGGCAGTATACTGCTGGGCCTTCTGATTGTCATGATCCTCAGCAGGGAAAGCTTCCAAATTCAGTTGCTAAGAAGCCATCTTTATGCTAGATGATGAACCTTGCTCGTCCTCTGTCCCGTGGACTCCTGCCAATCTTTGCCTTTCTCAAGCAAGGCTTCCATGTGTGTCCACAGGGCAGTCTCCAAGGCGTGGTCCGCCTTAGAGGTGTGTAGCTTTTGACCAGGAGGTGTGGTTTTGTATTATAATGATATTATAATGAGCAGAGTTCACCCAAAGTTCGTGACTTTTTCATCAATGCTGAGACAATTGTGACCAATCTTCCTTGACAGCAGCTGTGCCATGTAACTTTGCAGCTCTGGCTCCTCCAGGTAGCAGAGGATGGCACAGTACAGTTCACCTCACAGCACAGGCACAGTACGCTTTGTGCCACGCGGTTCTGGGTCCATCCCGGGGTGTCGCACCTTTTTATCCGTAGGAACTGCATTCCGTTCTTGGGATGAGTTTCTGCGTCTCAGGCAGGCTGCTGCAGACTCTTGCCAGGATGTCAGCCCAAGTTCAGATACCTTATTGTCCAGGTTTCCCATGACAAGGTTGAGGCAATACTCTTCTTCTGACTGATGCTTACACTGGGACTTTGAGCAGCCTGGGCTAGTGGATGTTGTCCATACCCCATGGCAGTGGGTTCTGAACTAGTTGATCTTTAAGGTACCTTCCAACACAAACCATTCTGTGATTCCATGGTTTCAGAAAGACTGGAATGGGAGAATGCCTGAAGCTGAAAACCTCCATGAAAGTGAGGAACCCTCACAAGCTTATTTAGTAGCAGTATTGCTGCTTGAAGCTGTGTAGTTGACATGACTAACAAGTTAATGTTTCACTAAGTGTTCTGTCCTCAAAAACATCAAAACTAATTACTTCTAAAGGAGTGTGAAACTGATCTCTAAAGCACTAGGAATATATACAGGGTTGCATGAGTCAGCGGTTGATGATTGAAACCTATTTGCAAGCAGTATGAGAGCTTAATTTCATAGTCAAAAATTCTGCTTTAAATATCATCGCCTGAATTAAAGATTGCACAAACAAGAATCAGCCAGTGGGTTCATGAATCAGAAAATCTGTTTATAATCTTCTTTTCATTCTGGGATAAGATTTACACAAAGAAAGTGGGTGTTACAGAGCTTCTTTTGTCCAGCTTTTGACCTTCCAGCTTTCTGTAGGACTTTCACAGGATACATAAGGTGTAGAGATACAGGATAAGGTGTTTCTTTTTCCCTGGGCCACTATTCTTGTATGAAATTTCAGCACTGTTTTGCTTGGTGGCAGAGGACAGCAGTGTACCATGATCTGCTTGTGTCCCTGTCCGGGGCTTCAGCTCTCAATGACAGGAGACCCACCAACTGAAGTAGCTGCTGAACTCTGCTGCTGTGGGCACCCCTGGCTTTCCCTGCCTGGGGGTCTCCTAGCCTTACAGCAAGTCTGTCTATTCTCCTGCCTCCCTGGTGGGAGACACCCATCCTGGGCCAAAAATGCTGGCAACCACCAGTATTCTGCCTATGGATGTGGCCACTCTGTCACTAGGGCTAGTGCCAGAAGCTCAGTCCTAGGGTACCCAGTGAAAAAGGGCATAGAACTCCCGTTGCCTGTGGCTTTGAGAAGATTCCTATAAGACCAGCATGAGGTAAAGGTTGATGTTATCTTATTTCTCCTGTAGACTGTTGGCAACATACCAGCTTGGTGGCAGAGGAGGTAGAGGACAGGAATGTGCTGTGGTACTGAATGTATGTAGTACAGAACAGCTGCTCTCCATCACCATGGGCAGCCTCTGTGCCCTCCCTTCCATGCTGTCAGCTTGGACAGGCACAGCCCTTTTTATACCCATCCTGGGCTAGTGGTGTTATCAGCTGCCACTGCCAATGTTCTGACTGTTGTGACAGTATCACAACATCTGTGTACTGTTTGCAGGGTAAAAATTTGGCTGGATGGCTGGGCCCAAAGAGTGGTGCTGAATGGAGTTAAATCCAGCTGCAGCCGATCACAAGTGGTGTTCCCCAGGCTCAGTTCTGGGGCCTGTTCTGTTTAATATCTTTATCAGTGATCTGGATCAGGGGATTGAGGGCACCCTCAATAAGTTTGCAGGTGACATGAAGTTAAGTGAGTGTGTTGATCTGCTTGAAGGTAGAGAGGCTCTACAGAGGGATCTGGACAGGCTGTGTCAATGCGCCAAGACCAATGGTGTGAGGTTCAACAAGAGCAAGTGCCAGGTCCTGCACCTTGGTGACAGCAGCCCCATCCAATGCTGAAGGCTTGAGGATGAGTGACTGGAAAACTGCCCATGGGAAAGGACCTGTGGGTATTGGTGAACAGGTGCCTTGGAACATGAACCAGCAGTGTGTTCAGGTGGCCCAGAAGGCCAACAGCATCCTAGCATCCTGGCTTGTATTAGAAATAGTGTGGCCAGCAGGAGTAAGGAAGTGATTGTATCCCTGTGATCAGCACTGGTGAGACTGCATCATGACCACTGTGTCCAGTTTTGGGCCTCTTTCTACAAGAAGGATGCTGAGGTGCTGGAATGTTTCCACAAAACAGGCAGCAGAGGTGAGGGGCTAGAGAACAAATCTTGTGAGGAGCAGCTGAAGGAACAGGAGTTGTTTAGCCTGAAGAAAAGGAGGCTAGGGGTAGACCTCACCACTCCACAACTACCTGAGAGGAGGTGGTTGCAAGATGAACGCCAGTCTCTTCTCCCAAGTAACAAGTGATAGGAGGAAAGGAAATCACCTCAAGTTGTTCAAGGGGATGTTTAACTCGGGTATTAGGAAAAGCGTCTCCACTGAGAGGGTTATCAAGCATTGGAACGGGCTGCCCAGGGCGGTGGTGGAGTCATTATTCCTGGAGATACTTCTGAGATGTGTGAATATGATCTTTAGTGACACTGTTTATTTGTGGACTTGGTAGCGTTAGGTTAATAGTTGGACTCAATCTTAATGTTTTTTTCCAACCTAAATCATTCTACGAGTCTATGAAACATTTCTGCCTTTCTCTCTGTGTAGGCTCTGGGCTGTATCCTGTACTTGCTGTGCTTTAGGCAGCATCCATTTGAAGACGGAGCTAAACTTCGCATAGTCAACGGGAAGTACGTCATCCCCCAAAATGACACTCGCTATTCTGTGTTTCACGATCTCATCCGTAAGTTTACAATGTCATTCCATTTGGTGCCTTTATGTACAAATACTATTATTGACAGTGTTGTGTTACTGGTAGGTAAATGTTATTGATATGATGGTGAAAAAGGTTAACTGTCGCAACTTCTTGTTCTTACTAAAAATTGAATCTATTATCAAAACTCCTGGAAATCTTAAATGAAACATTTGGGGTTTGGTGCTGTTGTCTGTTGTGCTTAGGACATGGGAGCTAGTCCATAGGAGCAACCAGTGTTTTGATTTAATTTCCTTGAATTTGCTTTAGAAACTCAATTTTCTTTAACTTTCAAGTAGATTACTGGAAGGTTTAATTATAGTGCCAGAAATGTCTCCAGCTCCAACAGCATTAGATGTAAAGTTACTTCTGAGATCATTCATCAACTGATCCTAAAATAGATTCTTTGAAATTTTCTTAACCTTAAATCATAGTTTTTTCATGGATACCTCTTATGATAGTGATACTTGGATGATAGGTATTTAGCAATTGCTCCACTCTGTTTGTGTTTGATTGCTTATTGCAATGGAGTGCAGTAAAGTGGAAATAATTGATACCTGCTGGGAGAAAAGATCTGGAGAGTTGCTGTTCCATTGTCTGAATCTCCTTTTTTAGGCTCCACTTTGAAGGTGAACCCAGAGGAGAGATTGTCAATTACTGAAGTTGTGAATCAACTGCAGGAGATTGCAGCAGCTAGGAATGTGAATCCTAAATCCCCCATCACAGAGGTAAAGATATCTCATAAGAAGGATTGATTAGGTCTCCTTTCTCTCCTCTTATCCATAGAGTGTGAGAGCTAGTCCCCTATTCCTTAGTCTTTTGGAAGCTTCACAGTAACTTGTTTTAAATGTCAGTTGACTTGATCTGTATCACTGGTCATGATGTTGAGGGAAACCAATTGTACTTCTTACTGCTTGTTGGAAAACTTATTATCTTGAGTAATTTTGTATTATTCAAGTGCTCTGTTTGACATGCTGCATTTAGTCGTGATTAACTTATACAGAAGGAACATAGCATGCAGAGGCTCTGCCTACACTAACTTGAAACCCACTGAGGTATATTCTGTTTGATGCTTTGTTTGCACAATATGACAAGTAAATCAGTTGGTGTATCTTCCTGGTTCTCTCCTGAGATTCATCTTGCTTGTTGTCACCAAGTAAAAGTAATTTACAAAGCATAACAAGTTGGCTAAATTGGCAAGAAAATACTCATAGTGAGTATTGATCTCCTCAGCTCCTGGAACAAAATGGAGGCTATGGAAACAATGCTCAGCCCCGGACATCTGTGACCTCTGTTTCACAGAGCTCCAAGCCTGCAGGACAGCTCAACAATATGTACAATGCAGGTGAGTGTCCAAAGACATTGTTCTAGTGTAAAAACAATTGAATATGCCTATCTTTTGGGGTCTTTAGCCATTTAGCACATGTACTAGCTATTTTGTGTTTACATCACTGTTTCTAACGTGGTTTCACTTTTCAGAGAGTTTGGTTGTATATTGATACACCCAAATATGTATTTCCCAAGTTCATTGCTAGGCAAGACAAATTTTGATTTCCTGTGTAAAACAATTGAAACTAAAATGCATTGTTGACCTGTGGAAGTGGGAGAATTAAGTGAACTAAAACTTGTGAAAGTGATGTATACAATAAGCAATAATGTTCTTAAGATCTGTAATGAAGGTAGTATTCAGGTTATGACAAGTGAATAAAAATGGTTTATTTTAAGAACAAAACTTTGATTCAAGGAGATGATGATATTTGAAAGCGACCTGTCAAACATCTTCTCAGGAAGTGCTGTATTTTAACTGAAACTTTGTTACTTTGTGGCAGAAGCTACTGAAATCAGTATATATCCTGAGCTTGTGCAGAACTTTGGATCTTTGGTGTAAGGACATGACAGTTGTATTTGCTTTCCAAGAAAAACTACTTAATATCAAATATGTTACCACTTAAAAAGGTAGAAGCCATTCTGTGGCTTTTGGTATAACTTTATGCTAAAATGGGCTTGGTGTCTAACAGCTGAGGTAGTCAATACAGAAACGCAGAAGCAATTGAAGTGATTTTGATTATGGACCTCGGTAATTCATTAATGCTAAAGAGTCACTGACCTGTCATGTATTTGAGCCTGTGAAAAGCCTGTACGAGAAAACGATATTTCCATAAGCACCTGGGGTCCACCACTCTGTCCTCTTTACACCCAAAAAAGGCTGACCTTTTGTGATACCTTGAAGTGCATCTGACAGAGTGAGACTCATGTCTGACAGCCTTAAAAGGGAAAAAGCAGCAGCCTAAATGCACTTTATTTGCTATCCAGTCAGAACTTCCAGAAGCAGACATAGGTGGTACTGCCTTGAGCCTAGCTAGCTACTTACGGGAGGGTTGTGCAGAGAGGGCTTCAGGAGGTGACTGCACCACAGAACATCCATGATGAGGAGGAGGAGTTGTGGTTCCATCGAAGCAAAGCCAGTTGTTGGACTACCAGTACTAAACTGAGTCAACAAAAACACATCTCCAAAGTGACACAATGAAAGCTGATATACCCATTTTGTAAAAATAGCTATTCAAGAGTTCATTCAGTGGAAAATACTTGCACTTAATATAGTAAAGAAAATAAGAAGCTTGAAAGGTTTATTTGCATCCAATTTCCTATTAAATGCGACTTCTGCCCCCATTTCTTTCATATATATTATGTGAATATGGAACATTTCAATTAATGTAGAAGATATCAAGGCAATATTTTGTACTGTATTCAATTTTTCCTTCTACCTTGGTATTTCTTGCTTCATAGTACTTACGCTGGATTGCCAATGAGACAGAGATATTAATGTTCCAGAGAAAGCTTTAAAACTGGGTAATATTTATTGCAGCAATGTTATATGAATATCAATTTCTGTGGGAAAATCCAGCATCCTGGCAGGATTACAATCAAAGGCTGTCTGGCCATCTGTTTTGTGCAAGAATGAGTATTCTTTGTTGTATGCTACCATATTAACAGGCATGTTGTGCTTAAAAAGTAGCTTGGTTATAACAGCTGCTTTCAAAGCCCTGCATTAAAATATCTCTACTAGGGAAGCTTAAGAAGATTTGCTAACCATAAGCTACACTTTAAGACACTGATACTAAAAAAAAGACAGTATTTTTCTGCACAGGAAATATGAAATAAGTGCTTTATTTTCAGAGTTTTTTTTGCCTTGTTTTCTCTTAAATGCAAACAGTCAATTACACACTGTCTTAAGTAGCCTGCTGGTACCTCCTGACTGCAGGGTGTACTGATTTTTTGCATAGGTCGTAATTATGGGGAACTTTTGAACTCTGAGCATTACAGCAAGGCATAGCCTGTGTATGTGCATTCACGTCCAGCTTTGTAGGCAACTTGCTTTAGTGTGGAGCCCATTCCAGGATATGACTTAAAGTACAATTATTTTTATCCGACTACTCTAGGCCTGACCGTTGCGGAATGTGACCAGACTTATGGAGGGTTCTTTGATATTCTGAGGGGTGGAACAGAGCGATTTTTCACTAATATTAAGGATACATCTTCTAAAGTTATCCAGTCTGTGGCCAAGTGAGTAAAAAATAAAATAAAATACAATTGTGCTGGTAAGAGTTCTAAATGAAGGGTCAGGAGCTTATGTCAGAAATTATCAAATTCATGATATGGATATAAAAGTGACTAGAACTGAGAATGTTGGGGGCAAAAGCTTGCCCATAAGTACTAGTTTCCCTGCTGTATTTTAGATATTGAAAGCTTGGAAGAGATGAGCAGGTGTGGGCTCTGGAAGCAGGGCAGAGAAGTGTGGAATAGGACTATAGTGGTTTGTAATGAAGTACTTGAATTAGTACATAGGGCCTCCATGAATAAGACAGGAAGGAAAAAAAAAATGGAATGGTGAAAGATGCAAATAAAGGGACTGGAGATGAGACTAAAAACTGGGAAAGGAGTGTATGAGCTCTTCTGGCAAGTTTAGTTTTCAGATGGAATCCTACACCCTCAAGGCAAGTGAGAGGATCTGCATCGTTTGTGTCCTTTGCCTTGCATTACATGGAAGAATACACTCCTGTTTTGATGTATGTGTTCTGAGATACCTTGTATATGATTATTTTCTTTCTAATCAGGTTTCAGGTCTCATTCCGAATGTTTCTAGTACCTCCGTATGATCAGTAATAATGATTTTGATATGTTTTTAACTCATAATAAAATTCTGTGCAGTGTGAAAGTTTTTTCTTAGTTCTAGGAAGAGCAGGTAAGTCACTACAGAATCTATGACTGAACTAGAGCCTCCTGAGGAACACTGAACCTTGTCCCTTGACCCCACAGGGCTTGTGGCCCTTTAATTAGGATACTGCACTGTGTCTTCTGAAGTCTATTGCTTGCAACATATTGTTGTAATTGAATGTAATCTGTGCATAGTGCTGCTCTAACATGTTGATGATGATCAGATCTTGCACCTCTGTAGCCACCTCAAGTGGATTTTTATCTTTTTGCGCTAAACTTAGTCTGTTTAAATTTCCTATACATGATGTAGAAAGGCCAGGTCCTGTGTTTTTTTTAAAGGTCTCAAGAGATAGGCAGCTTTGGCTTGTCCTTAAGCTTTCTACAGAAGCAGTTGACAGAGCAGCATCAAACTTTTCACTTTAGGGAAGCTGCACAGACTCAAGAAGACAGGGAGATGTACAAGAGGAACAAACTGCTGCGTGATGAAAAGTGGTGACTTATTAGGAGCTTAGCAGAACTGTAGGAATTCCATGCATGAAATAACACAAGCTACAATTTGGAAGCAGCTGCTCTTATTTCTTTTGCATTTACTGTCTTCGAGATTTCTATTCTTTATCTCCTTATACCTGCTCCTTTCTGTGGAACTGATCTTCCTCTCCCCTCTTCTTCAGTCCTGCTTCTGTTCCTTTTGTGTTCTATTGCTAAATAAAATGTACTTTTTGGTAAAACATGGAAATTTTCTACAGATTCCTTGCTTTTGTCAACTCTGCTATTTATAAAATTGAAGGTACTTAATTCCTTGACTTAAATTCTGCCACTTTTCCTTAGACTTAAGTCTTGCAGTGAAGAAATTACTTTTCTTCCTTTGTGACAGGTAACACTTAAATTCTCCCCTACCTTAAAGTTATACACCCTACTTTCCCATGCCTGTGTTCCTGTTTTAATTTTACTCTGATACTATATTTTGATTGTACACTACATGCTTCTAAAGTACTCCTGTAGTTCACTTTTTGTACTGTAGTCTCCACGTGACTTTATGGATTGTTGTGCACCCATCAGTCAGTTACATTTGATGAAGTTTCCTATTCCTGCTCTTGCAAGTGGTTGCTTTCTTACAGTCCACTGGAATTTTAATTACTTTTAAAATTTCATCCGGTGCCATTTTCCCCTTTTCTAGTGGTAGATTAGGACTGTCTAAAATTCACTTTTTAATATGGAATGGCTTATGCTGTGCCTGCACCTCATTTTTATTTCTCTTGCCTAATGGATGTGTGTGGCTTTTTGTTTTGTGTGATTTCCTTTGGTTCCATAATAAATATAGAGTGCATGGGATCAAACAGTAACTGGACATCCAGCTGCATCTGCACAGCTCATCTGGCAGGCTGTGAAGTGAAGGACAGTGAGTGCTTGCTGTCTGAAGTTGTGCTGTTCAGTTCACGTGCACTTCTCTTCAGTTGTTTGCTTAAGTAATGGTGACTGGCCAAAATAAATCTTGCATCTGTCTTATTCTTAGAGTTACTATGCTACTTCTGAACTATTAGTGTTCTCTGGCTGAGCTATATGCTTGGCACTTTTGTCAAAACAGGGTTTCTAACTAAAATGGGAAAGTATGATTGAGATGGAACTTAAGGCTCTCAAGTCCTGCAGAGCCCCATGGCAGATCACGTATGCCTTAAATTTATGTGCATATGAGAAACTGTTAGAATCCTCTAAGTTGCTTGGTACCTTACTTGGCATGACTGTTTATTTTCTGGTACTGTTTGAGCCTCTGTCAGCAATGTGCCTGCTGATGGAGACATCTTGGTGCATGTCTGTGGAACTACTCAATATTAGTCAAAGAAAAGCTCATTACTCTTACGTCTTGTTTGTATTAATTACAGCAAGTTGCATGTGGGTATTTACTAGAATTGAGTAGCTTGTGAATGTATTTGACATGGTTTTGGTTAGTGGCTCTTAATGGGTGGGTATATTGTAATGTACAAACTAGATCATTGAGCTGAAGGCCTCTTCCAGCTAATGAGAGGTACAGCACTTCTTGGGCTGTGATGGATTGTCAAGCAGTGTATGTTAAGTCCCAAGATCATAATGAGATCAGTTCCTCACACATGTGTTGTACCAGGCTGACTGAATGTGGCTTTATATCTAGGTGCATTGTGCACATCACTTCTGTTGACAGAGCATGTGAGACTGTCAGATTTTTGTTTAAACTCTGCACTAACATAAATTTTGGGTTTGTGGAGGACTCCGTCTTCATACAACTGCCATTTTGTTTTCTTGTGTTAATCTAAGTGAACTTGGTCATAGGGTTGGGAAGTGAAAAAAAAATGCACCAAGTACATAATTATCCTAGTGAAAACCAGTTACTTCACTATTTGTTTTCCAGATATTTAATCAATACTGAAATAGAAACTCTCTCCACAAGACTCCGTAGTGGCACTTAGTTCTGTAATTTTTGTTCCTTGATAAGTCTGTCATGTGTGTTTGGATCTTAGAAGTATTTAACAGTTCAATGGAATGACAAAACATGAATTAGCTGAAACAGTTCTTAATGTTATGCAGCACCTCAGGTTCTTTAGCATTTAACATTCTTGGTGTTTAAAATAAAATGGTGAAAGTCCTGCCACTGGGCTTGTGCATTCTTAAAATATTTAGGCTTTAACCATGCAGAAGGGTTAATTCTTTGTTGGCACCTACCGTAGGACATACCTGTTTCTGTTGTGGTCATTCTCTGCCTTTACAAACCTGTTTTATGGCTATAGCCAGTACTATCAGGGATCATAGAATCATAGAGGTTGGAAGGGACCTTGAAAGATCATCTAGTCCAACCCCCCTGCCAGAGCAGGGTCACCTAGAGTACATCACACAGGAAGGCGTCCAGGTGGGTTTTGAATGTCTCCAGTGAAGGAGACTCCACAACCTCGTGAGAATAGCTCTTCTACTGTTGCATCCTTGACTGCCTTTCCAAAATGCTGCAGTGAACGCGAGCAGCAGACATTCTGGACAAACTGAAATGGCACTTCCTTGCCCTGCATTTTCCTCACCACACTTAAGTGCTTGTCCCGGTTGGAGTTAGAACAGAACTAGCTCTGTTCACCTATTTGTACATTTCAGCTATGTCTCTTCAAAGTAGCTGCATTTTCTGAAGTTAACATATTTTTTGCAGACAGTGTCTGCTTCTAGAATAGGTAACACTTGGTAGCTACTGCTATGGATTGGTGTGCAAGAAGACTGTTGTTTACACTTGCTCCTGTGCAGACCAAGG
>NW_008610347.1:720-61115 GCF_000691845.1 Merops nubicus | reverse complement strand
AAAAAAAAAATTAAAATATCCAAATTCTACAAATATAATTTATCTGTTCACCCGCCCTCCCCGCTTGATGTATTTGCGAAAGTGCAGAGGGAGCAACTGCAAAGCGGCTCCTTCTCCCTGGTCCTGGGAAGAAACTTGGCAGAGGGGAGGAATGAACCGGTCATTTGACGTGGGAGAGCGTTTGAACTCGCCCGCAGACCAGCGGGTTTAAGGTGCCGAAGTGCCACAGCTGAAGAAGTCGGGGGTTTAGTTTTGGCCTGGGATGAAGTCCGTGCTCGTGGGTGTCCGTGTAGTTCGTGTGTGAAGTGTGGGTGCTGTTTATCAACGTGTGTTTGCATCACGTTTACGTCTGCGTATATAAATTTAAGTTTACGAAGTGCATCAAAGAATGGTCCATTATTCCAATTTCACTCAATTCCTGTGTCCTCTAAAAAGGCGCTGCCGATGCAAAACGTGTCTGTGCAGATGTGTGTGTCTGGAGAACCAGCAGTGCACACAAAGGTCTGACAACACGCAGTGAAACCGCAGGTGCTGGGTGATCACAGGCTGGCAGATTCTGTGCAGAAATTGCGACTTGTATTTTGAAAACTTGCTTTGACAACAAATAAAGCTGCCTTATTTCCAGACTTTGTACTGGAACCGCAGTACAAGTTCAAGTTCAGCAATAGCATTAATTAAGGCTTTAATCGGTTAAGAGGTAAAAATTAAAACAAGCCTATTTCTGAAGATTGCTATTAAAATACCTGATGGGGACACTGAGGTCAGAAAGAGCAGAGGATTGCTCTTCTGTTCCCCTCGCAGACACTGTCCGGTGCTCTGTCACACACTAGCAGTGTGATCAGGCTCTGAAGTGGGCAGGATTCGGAGCTATCGGGAGGAAAGCCGAGCGTACCTGAAGCACACACAATCTCCACTCGCTTCTGGGCAAGCTGCAGTGCAGGAGCTAGGATTTCACAACACAGGAGCAGTGTAATTCATCGCTGCTGCTCGCTGTAATAATACCCCAGCCCTTGGTGGGATGCGGGCGCTCCGTGAGCGGTGCTGCAGTAATGCTCCAGCCCACTGCTGCACGGGGCTCACACCTGGCTGAGCGACCGGGCCGGGCTCCGAGCTCCAGTACCTGGAGGGAATGACAAGGGAATCCTCTGTTTGCAAGGAAATATCCTTCTGCAGTGCGGCTGCCTTCGTTAATGTTTGCAAAGCACCCTGAGATCCGCAGGAGAAAAGGCCCTACTGAGTGAAAAGCATTATTATTGTTATTATGGCTATGATTATTATGGCTTATATATTTTATAAAATCTCTGCACTATTTAATACAGTGCTTCAAAGACAAAGGCCTGAGGAAGTTTGCAAACATGGGCGAGGTGAGGCTCAGTGGCCACCTTGGCGGTGGGGAGCGCGGTGTGAGTGCGGCGGGGGCAGCGTGTGATCGCTGGCCAGAGGATCCCTGTCTGCCCTGGTGACAGCAGCAGGGAAAGAATCCACATTTTTCAGCCTGGCTTTTGCCTTCTAACTGTAAAATTTGCATTCTCTCTGTTTATTATATTTTTTCTTTTTTTTTTTTTTTTCTTCCTCCTTGTTGCAGTAAACTTGTGGTGTGTGAAATTGTTTACAGATTTACAGCCCGGGCCTTTTCTGCAGCACGAGGCTGGTGCTGTCTCACTGGCGTGTGCTCTCTGCGGGCCAGGGCCAGCTCGGCCTTTGTTTCCACAACTTGGTGGCTCTCCCACTATTACTGGGGATGTTTATTTTTTTTCCAGTTAGAGATTATTTAAAGGGTAAACTTGCTCCGTTCTGAACGCTAACTGAAAGGATCCAAATCTGAGCTGAGTGGTGATTTTCTCGTTATTTCTTATTTTCATCATCCTATTTCCCAAAAGATATTTTTAATCCTATAGGGGTAAGTAACCTGCCTATCAAAAAATACATCCACTGAATGAAGACACCTGAAGGAGATGCATAAGTACATTTGTTTCCACTCTGTGGATAACAGCCTGTTGATATGCCAGTGCTCCACAGCATTCCACACCAAAACCACTGCTGTGTTTTCTGATCTCAGATATGCCTTTCTTTTCTTTTTTTTTTTTTTCTGGAGGAATTTCAGGTCAGGGATGTTGTAGTAGAAAAGATCTATGACCTTATTATTTCTTTTATTTTCTTAATGGATTTTCATGCATCACTGCTACCTACTCATGGGCTGTTTATTTTTATTTTTATTGCACTAGGTTGTGCGTTATACAGTGTCCAAATCTGTAACAGAGTGTCCCTGTCCTGAAGAGTTTTTTTTTTCCCTTCTCTTCATTCAGTGAACGATGTGACCCTCTGTGCTAATAAAAATGAAACATGACTTTCATCCCTGGAATAAGTGTACTTCTTCGTGCTTCTGAATGCTCGTTGCTCATACTCTGAATAAGCAGCTTGCTGACTTTTTTTTTTTTTTTAATAATTGGGAAGACATTTCGCTGCAGTGAGGGTCACAACGTGTGCTGAGCATTGGTAGGTAGGGCTAGAATCTGAATTCCTTTTCATGGAGTAAAGTGCTTCTCTGTGCAGAGGTGCCACTTGGCAGTTGCTCTGCTCAGCAGCGCTTGGTGGGAGAAAGGAAAGTTTCTGTTCAGAGGGTGGGCAAGCTTTTGTCGTGTGCCCCCGAAGATGTGCTTTGCCCAAATTTATGACAGGAAGTTAGTAAGGCTGTTTTTTGTACCGCTGAACCCACTTTTGTACTGCAAACGAGGTCACTGGTCCTCTTGGGGAGAGGTTTTCCAGGTGAAAATGGACTGAGACAGGGAAATTATTTCCAGTAGGCCACAGAATAATGCTTCTATCACTGTAAATCTTGGTCTCGGTTGAGCTGGTGTGGAAAGACTTCATCTCCTCTTAACCATTTGCTTTTTGTAATACCATGGACAAACCTGGGGGAGGCTGGACCTGCAGCTCTCCAAAAAAGAAGGGACTGCGTTTGGGGTGAAAAGTCAGACCAGAATAAACTGGGTGGTGATTTAGTTTTCTCTCAATAATTTTACATCTTTCAGGTGTTTTGCTTTTAAGATAACATTTTGATGGGGTAGGATTTTGCTGGTCTGTTTTTTTTGGCTTATGGACTCCTTCCCCAGAGCTCTGAGACACAATGCCCCGGCGTCAGCTATTGGGATCAATTTAGCCATCATTACCAGATAACACTGTCAGCCCGTTTGAGATACCTATTTGTTTAATAGTTAATGTTCTGTACAAAATATAGAGGGTGGGGAGAAGTCAAACTCTAGTGAATGCTCTGCTTATTTTATATCCACTATAACTATTTTTGTCCATGAAAATTGGCTTAATTATATCAATGGAATGTTTCTTTTTCAATTCTGTATGCAATTAGTCCATCTTGCTGGCTGCAATTTATTTTAATAAAAAAATAAACCGGTGGCGTGTTCAGTTCCTCATCCCCTGGGGACAAATGCGATTGGTGTGTTTAATTTCATTAACTACAATGCGGCCTACTGGAAAAATGTATAAAATCAGCTTTATACAGCTTAAACACTGGCATTTGAAACAAATCATTACTGCATTAGCTGTCACACTGGTAATTCTAGAATCCAAGACAAAAATATTATAGCTGTTTTTATAACCCTCTGCAAATACACTGTTAAAATAATTTGTAATCATTTTTTAAACATGCCCTGATGTTTTCAGTTAAAATATCTTATCACCACCAAAGAAGGCTGGCTATTCATTATCGCATGGATGTTTTATTGGATGATTCATAGGTTGCTTCCCCTGTAGAAAATCCACGCCTGTCTGTCTGAAGCCCCCCAGTTTGAAGATGGACTGTTAGTACAGAGTGAGACACACTTCCCTGGGTATTTTTTCAGCCAAATTTGCTTGTACTGGTCTGCAAACCGAGCTTCTGGTAAGGCAAGTGCAAGGGACAGCTTCTCCAAGCAAGGAAAAAACTTGGTGTTAGTGCAGACTAGGAACGATATGAAGCTCAGCATCACTCCGAACACCACCTCCCCCTCCACCAGCTTTCCTCCACATGCCACCCCGTGTGCAGCGTCCTCTCAGAGTGGCTCCGAGTGTTTGTCCTGCGGGTGGGAGGGAGGAGGGGAGGGCGTGTGCACCCCTCTCTGCCTGTGTCCCTGGGAAGAGGTGCCTGCTGGGGCTCCCTGGGCTCACAAGGGCCAGATGCAGCCTGAGCTCCCGGGGCCAGCGGGGCTTTAACCCAAAAGGGGGGAGCAGGGAACAGACCTGGGCACTTCATCTGGTTCACAACTACATTTCCTGCACTTCATTGGACAAGGTATTTTTCAGACACCACGATTTATCCATAGAAACTAACGTTTTGGTCAAGCCCTGTGTCTTTCCCCTGTGAGCACAGCGCTGGTTCGGCTGCGTCTGCAGCCGGTGGGTGATGCTGGGCAGAACACATGTGCCTAATTCTCCTCTGTGAAAACTCAGGTTAAACTGGCAAAATTCAGGAGATTTTTTTTTTTTTTTAAAATGAGAGGCCAGATTCTCAAATCATGTAAATCAGTATCAACATCACTGAAACTAATTTCCACCAGCTGAGGACACGGCCCAAGAGATTTTGTGCTTATGTGCATAAAATATACAAATGTTGCTCTGGAGCTGGTTTACAGGGACCCACTTTTAGCATCTGCAGCTCAATAGCTGATGGAGAAATGTAGCTTCTTCATATTTTAGTTTTTTCTTTTGGAATGATCAATTATATAGCTCAGCATATTTTAGGCAGACTGCTGTTTTCTGAAGTGGCATGGGCTTCCTTTCCAAAGAAGTCACACACTGAAGATGGGCTATGTTGGACACAAGCCATCTGCTCCCTTGCATGCACTCTGCTTTCATTTTTTTTCCCCCTCCCTTCCACTGCTGTCATAAACAGTAGTTAATGTTCTTCTCCATATCTTTACCTTTATAGCAGCAGTGTTTTGGTAGAAGTGATATCAAGTTATTATTTTATTTGTTATGGGGGGAAGTCAGCTTTATCTCCTATTGATACAAAATCACTTCAGGGGGACTAAAGAAGCCCAGCGTGGTTTCCCTCCTCAGGCTGGGGAAGCACCTGGGGCTGGGGGAACGTGGAGCCAGCAGCACTGAACCGTGCAGCAGGGTGGGAAGGGGCCACGGCTGCATCTGGGTTCCCTGCTCCAGAGAGCCAAGCCCCACTCCCGGGAGCTGTGGGGTGCGAGGGGAAGCCACGGGGGGCAGGAGGAGAGAGGCTGTGCCCCCATTGTTGTGGAAACCTTCCTCGCAGAGCTGCTCTACCTGGGGTTTGGGTGCAGGGCTGGGCTGGGGCCAGCTCCACGCCAGAGCTGGCTGCAGCAGCAGGGTTATATTTAGCCCATGCACTCAGTCCCAGCCCAGCATCATTGTGCTTTCAGTGCCTGAGTCGCTGGCTGCAGGGAAACGTGGAAAGTTGGATGAGAAGTTTTGCTCAGAACACGGAAAAGTTGTAGAACTGGGGGTGGGGTCCTGTGCTGCTATTATTGAAACAAAAAAAAACCCCTCCAAACCTGGAGCATATGGAATCAGTGTTACTGGATCAGAGACTGGGCTGAGGTGAAGAAAAAACATCAATTATTTTCTTTGTTGGGCTGATGAACTAACTTTACCAGTTTAAGCCAATAATTTACCCTCAGCCCCTTGGTGGCTCAGGCAGGAGGATATGTGTACCTGCCTGTGTGATTCCTGGATAAACATCTCCTTAACGATCCCTGTCTTTGTTCCAACTCCCACTGAAGTGTCGGGATGTTTTTGCTGAATTTACTGGATCTTTTTTTCTTTTTTTTTCCCCAAGTTTCAGATTTGGCTAAAAATCTCTTATTCCATCTCAGATGCTTATTTTTAAAAAAGCTTTTGTTTACATGTAGTCTGGCATTTTCTTTCCTTTCTGGATAGTATTTAGTGTTTTTTATTTCACAGTGAATGGACCTTTTGGGCTCAATCATGTAAATTAATTTTTAAATGGCTGTGCTTGAAGTTCATGTAGTATAAAATTGATTTACCATTTCTTTCTGTTTATAGAAAAGGACTGTTTTCATTTTATATTTTATTACATAAATGTGAAATAAAGAACATGCACGACTTGCAAGTGATCATATATTTTATTTTAGAATTATCACATAGGAATAAAATAAATTTAAATCCCTACATGGCACAATAGTCATATTTAAAAAGCAGCTGATGCTTCATGGAGAACTTTGAAAAGTCCTCTGCTCAGAAACAGTTCTGCTCATATATCCCATATATAACGAATAAAAAACAGATCTTTGTTACTTTGGGAGCTCTTAAATTCTTCCTGCTAGAATACTCCTCAAGTATTTATCCAGTGAAAGTTTAGAGCAGAATTTGGTCCTTTGTCTTCTGCTCATGGTAGTGTCTCTCAGGGGCAGATTCTAACGGCTGCCTGGGACCAGTGGCCTTCGGGGGCTCCACGATAGCTCCGTGGATGTGTCCTTCAGGGAATGCCTGAAGAGCTACTGATGCTGCCTCACACCTTTGCAGATAGGTGTTTTTTTCCTTGCAGTTAAGACCCTTTTGATACATTTTAGTGCTTCTGCAAATAACTTGGGGTTTGTGATTATTTATTAAAGAAGTGTGCACTTGTGAAGCCAAATAGATATCAGCCTGTTAAACGTGCCTCGGGACGCTCACTTCTGGACTCTCTGTAGCTGTTCAGACAAGCAGGGGGATGATGCAGGTATTAAAGGCCAACATGTTTCAAAGTACATATTTAATTTCCTATATACATGTTGCTTTTTTTTTTTTTTTGTGGATTTCTGAGCCCTGGAAGAGGGGATTGGTGCAGGGTGTCACACACACAGCCTCTGGCCATAACCAGAAAGTTTCTTGTATGATCCAGGAGTCAATACCCCAGCTAAATATTGATTTTTCATAATGACACTGTCTGTTCCAGCAGATCAGGGGAAGGAGCCCACATTTAACACCTATCTATAAATCTGTCTGTACCCGACGGACAGTAACGGGATGTTTTGTAGCATTTGTTTTTAAGTATCACTCTTTAGCAGTTTGAAGTCAGTCTTGTGGTGTGAAGCAGAGAACCATCCTGCCACAGAATTAACTCTGTGTCTATGGCTGTGCTGAGTGACTCGGGTTATGTTGGTGAATCTGGCTTCTTGGATGTACCTGCTTGGTTGTCATGGGGCAGTAACTCAGACCAAATCACACACCCAGGGGCCAAACACAGAGCTCAGGGAGATGGTTCTCCCCACCCTCCATAGCTGGAGACCTCCCTGGGATGTACTGAAGAAGCCAGTACCTGAATAAATGAGGTGGGGGAAGAAGGAAACAAGAGCCTGTGGAAGATTTCTGGAGCTTATAGCTTGGAACCCTCATTTCTTTCCTCACAAAAATACTGAGGGCATAAAAGGGAAACTGAGGCTCACAGCTAATTGAAGACCACCAGGAAATATGAATTCCACAGTGGGTGGCTGCCTTTAACCTTGTCTAGCTGATCAGTCTCTTGGGGAACTTTGCCCGTAGCTGGACATTTACTCATAAAAAGCAGCATTGCAACCTTGCTGCTCAGAACCTGATGAAACGTGCTGAGGATCATGGTAGTCCTTCTGTTGAATTTGATGGACTTTGGAGCAAGCCCTCAAGGCACTGAACTCTTTGGGACATCCACACTATTTGCATATAAAGATTTTTTCCTTATATCTGAGTTTCCATGTAATGCTTGTTAATGATTAGCTACCAAGGGTCTGGTATAAGATACACCTATTTTCATGGAAGAAATCAGCCATGCCCATGTCTCTACTTCTAAAGTCCTTTTCCTGATGTGACCTGGATTTTAAAATATAGCTAAACAAATGTGTTTTTTTCAACCTTTAATTTGCAGAGCTGTATGGTTGATTCTTCCCAAGCAGCCTATGTGTATTTACTGCTCCTTCAGAATCCTGCCATAAATGGATTAAACCCCTTCCATAGTCACCTTTCAGGGACTGAAGACTGAAGAGACATCTTTGAGGACTACTCTGTCTAGATATAAGTTTATCTAGTTTACAGTTGCAAGCTGTAGCTACGTAAGGGATGTTCTTGTTGATAGTGACAGATTCTTAATCTTTAGTTCTTTCAGTGAAGTTACATCGTACATGTTTGCAATGAGAGGAACCCCTGAAAACACAGCCAAATATCTACCTGCTGATCCATCTATCTAGAGACTAAATATTGGAAGAGTGATCATTTAGATCAATCTTGTGCCTCGGTGCTCACATTAGAACAAAAAAAAAAAGCACTCTGGAAAAATTACTGAATTCTCCTTGCAGTGTCAGGTTCCAAGATAATGATGTGTCTGTGTGTGAAAATATTAAATTGCAATAACATGCAGAGTGAGTGGCTTTCTGAATGGGGTATTCAGTTCACAGCTTGGACTATGCATAAAGCTAGTGAGTGACAGAATACAAATGGTGTCATAAAACATCAGGGGAATTTACAGCCAGTCTCAATCTTTTTGATCTATATTCTATCTATGAAGCGCTCTCAATCGATCTATCTTTAGTTAATGAAACAGTTAAACATATTTAATTATTTATCACTGTTTAATGTCAAGAGTTATCAAAACAGATTACGTTTCCCCCCCACACACACTTAAAGGTATTGGAAGAAATCAAAATTGTAGATACTAAAGTCTGGGATGTTTCTTTTCCAAAGATAATGCTTTAAAATGCATCTCTGCACAGGGATGCTTTTAAATTGCTGTTTGGTGGAAGCAGAGCCTTTCATGTCTTGGCCTGAAAGCATGCTTTAATTCTGAAACTTTGCTCGTTTCTTACACTGCTTTTAGTCTCCACAGAAAAAACAGGGAAATGTGAATTCAGTTTCACTGAGGATGAGAAATGAAATCGAATGGGACGGTTCTTGGAGGGTGTGAGGTGACAGTAACAAGGAGCCAAACTGAGGAATAATTCTAAAAGTGAGCCTGCAGTGCCCATCCTCTCTGTGCCCAGAAATCCGTGCCCACAGGGCTTACAGGGCTCCTTCAGTGACCACGTCTAGAGACTAAGCATGGCACATGTTCTTGTGGCTTCCCACTCTCTGCGTCCTCTCACCCGTTGGATGGATGTATCTGAAATCTTCAATGAGAGCTGTCCAAGCAGAGCCTTGGGGCTGAGGCCCCGTAAGCAGTGGGGTGCAGGTCACCCAGTGAACCTGCAGCTCCTGTCTCTGAGGAGGGCATTTCAGCATTGCAGCCCCTGGGCACGGGGCTTTCCTCCCCCTCTCTGCTCTCCCCAGCAGAGGTGTTAATCGTCACCCTCCCGAGGCGGCGGGGAGCTGCTAAAAGCCCCTGTTTGTTACTGAGTCTCATCTGCTGGTGCTGGGCAGGAGGTGGGTCTCTGGGATCCCCTCTGCCACACCACCTGGGGCTGCTCTGCTGGCAGCTTTGATAAGAAATAATTCTTTCTTCTCTACCTAAGCTCTCTCTTTACCAGTGGTTTTAAATTGCTCTCCACTCCTGACAGACTACCCTCGTTCAAAGAGAAATGTGGAGGAGGTGGATGGTTCCAGTATTAGGAGTCCATTACCAGAGGACTGGATCCTGTTGGGATCTCTTGGGAGACACCCCTCCTTGGCCCACCAAACAGAGTCTGGCATTGTGAGTGGAAAGGGCAAGGGGATAAAGGAATCCAGCCTCACTTCTCTCGGACAAAGAAACCTCAATACTTGTATTCAGTGGAAAATGGAATAATACTTCTGGGTTTGCTTTGAAAGCCACAGCCACTGGCTCCTCGGCGGGCCGCGATGGTTTCTGCGCGAGGACGAGCGTTTTTCAAGGGGAGAGGACTTTACACATGAGATGAGATTAAAGGCATCTCTGTGCTAACATGCTAAATGCTTTGGGGGTTACAAGGAGTATCAGTGTCTCCTTGCAGTCACGGGCCAGGCAGGAACATCCCCCACTGCAGTGCTGCACAGCACCACTCCCCCACACCCCGTGGGGGCTGCCGAGCCTGGTGGAAACCAAACCTTTGTTATATGGCATGTTCCCTTTCCAGTGCTCTGTTGGTAAGGGGTAGGGACTACTCCAAATGTTACAGCACCTCTTACAAGAGAGTCACTTCTGTGTGGCTAAGAAGTGTCACTGTATTTTATCTTGGAAGATTTTGCTGTCAGAAAAAGGCAAGGAGGTGCTTCAGATAAGGTTTTCTGCCTAGTGTCTTGCAGGTAGTTTAATTTTGGTAAACATGGGGTGTTGCAGATAAGCAGACTTGAGCTTAAATGGAGGAATCCCTTTTTTTTTTTCCCTGTGGTTTGGGAGCTGCTGGGACAATGTCTATAATGAAATACATTGAGTGAATGAGGAAGAATGTTTGGATGACTGTAGTCTCAATTTTGGTCCTGAACTCTCCAGCAAATGTGTATTTCACAGCAAGTGGCATTATTTACAAGGGTAAAGTTATGCTTGGAGTGAAACATTTGTGTAATGGAGCCCGAGCTTATGGTCCTCTGTTTTCCCACCTGCCTACTTCTCACTCTCAGGAGAGTAGGTAGAATAAAGATAAGAGGGAATGGAGAAAAAGGCACCGCTCTCCAAACAGCTTTTATGGACACATTTTTCTCTGCATTACATACTCTGTTTTGCCAAATCTTTCTCACTCCCCTTTCTTAGGCGACTCCCAAAATCTATTGCTGTTTTATATTTTTAAACTATGCAAAGTTGTATTGGGCAGCATTAGCCATTTTTAAAATGCAGCTGAAATGGTTGTGACCTTAGACCCTCCAAAACTGGGTCTGGGGGATTCAGGATTGTTTGTCCTCACTGCTAGCTGCAGTCTTAAAACTAAATAAATATACATCAAAAATCCAGGCTTGAGTTTTGAAATTTGTGAGCTAGGTCGCTCAGATCAAAACCATTTTCTTTCTTTCTTTTTTTTTAAATTTTTTTTCCCCCCCCTGTACTCTAGAATTGATATTTTCATTTCTAGTGTCTTAAGAATTGCAATAATTTTGTTTGTCATGCTGAAGTTTGCACGTGGAAACACGTACGCCCTGATCTCAGTTTGTGCTGGGCTGCACCATGGGAAGAACTGAATGAATTCCGAAATGAACAGAATTTCATGTATCTTTATGAGAGATATTGTGCTTCAGATTCCCTCCAGGCTGCTCAGACCCTTCCCTTCAGACACTTCAGCCATTAATTCAGTGGGTCAAATTTCCTTTTCATTTTGTCCCTTGGAAGCACGAACTGGTGCTTGTTAGGACAAACACTTCAAGAATATTATTATTCCTCTTCATCCTTCCCTCCTGTGGTGAAACAGAAATGCTTAGATCCTTTGCTGCGAGCTTTGTAGCACCTGAACTATGAAAAGATTGGAACAATTACTGTTTGAGGCACCTACCCATAGGATCAAGTCCTTTCTGATGCCATCTTAGTTAAAACAGGGTGTTTTTTTCCTGTCAAGCCATGGTGTCTGGAGGAAGCAGTTCTCCAGTGAAGCTGTTGTTGGTCTGCTGTGGTCAGAATGGGCCATTCTGCTCTTTAGGCAAGTTTTCTGTGTCCCTGCTGCTGGTGTTAGGTGGGAATTGCAGAGCTATTGGGGAGTGAAGCATTGCTGGACATGTGCGTGTGCTGCAGTGCCCAGGAGCTGCGTGGCACCAACAGACCTTTATTTTGGAGGTCAGTCCTGTGGACAGACCTTCCTCTGGTGTAGCAGGGTCGTTATTTATAGTCCTACTGGGGAAGAAAAAGCAGAGTCCATAATGTCATATGAAAAATATTGATAAAGTATTGATTAT
The DNA here is from genome assembly GCF_000691845.1 of Merops nubicus. Classification (NCBI taxonomy): domain Eukaryota; kingdom Metazoa; phylum Chordata; class Aves; order Coraciiformes; family Meropidae; genus Merops; species Merops nubicus. Next base: position 49,352 of record NW_008610347.1, on the reverse strand, counting down.
TATTTTAGCTCAGGCTTCAAGTGTGAGTAACTGGTTTCCATAAATCACCTGATTCCTCCAGGGCCCCAGTGAAAGGGAAAGTCACTGTGCAGGCAGGTCTCATTTAGGAAGTACAAATCTGGCTGGGTTTCAGGAGGTGATGAGTGAGGCTGATGCTCCATGCCAACGACTAAGGCTGCCACAAACGCGGCCCCCAGATGCTGGTATTGTTCAGCTGCTGCTTCTCTGCCAAGACAGGTGATAATTTCTAAATGGATTTGATGTTGGAGTAAAAGTTGCTCCAAATAGGATCTTTCAGTCATCATATTTGTAAGTCTGAACCAGACTGTGCTGACTCCCATGGCACGATTCCCGCAAGGACAGGGCAGTTGTGTCAGTGCTGGTGCCTCCTCTGAGAGGATGACGAGTGTAAAGGCTCCCAGGGCTCACCACCCACTCAAGGAAAGCATCTTTATTTTAAAGATTAATTCTGAATGAATTCTGTCCCTACGATTATTGTAGAGGCAGTTGCTGGCAAAAGGAGTTCTTGGGAGTCAAGTGCAGGTAGTTTAGAAACAGTCTCTTGGGCTTCTATGGAGCTGATTTGCACTGTGTGATAAATGGACAACATCTAGCTGGCTTTGGAGGAGGGGACAGCTGCAATGACATGAAGTACCAGCTTTAAAAGGTGAAGCTCTTTGTTAGGGAAAGGAATTCTGACATATTTTGCAGTTATTTTGCAGTTGCACAGAATGCCCAAATTGTATTCCTATACCTTGACCTACACATAAAGATATGTGAGAAGTGAAGTTAGAATTAATATATGACTGAAATGAGATGAGCTCTTTCTCACTTTGGTGGGAACAAATCCATTGTTTTTTTCTCATAAGGTGTGTTGTTCTTTTCCTTAGTTTGTGCCATCTAAAATAGCTGTTAAAATTTGAAATACTTTAATTCTAGTAATTATTAATTTTAAGGTAATATTTTATCCCTTGTTAAACTTTGAAGCAAGCATATTTAGTTGGGAAGACTTCTATGCAGAAGGGGAAAAAATTTGTTAAAAGAAAATACTCCTACCATTGACCTTAAAAGATATTTATTCCTGTTATTTCTTGGTTGCACTTCCTTCATTGCAAGAATGTCTGTCTTCTGTTTGCTGTTTCCACACTAGGAGAGTGAAAGAGCTGTATCATTGTCCCTCCATGCCACTGATTTGATTTTTATTAAAGCCTCGTCACCCAGAGTCACTTGGTTACACACAGGAAAAAACCCACCCCCAAACCCCCACCACTGCAGTGAACAAATGGATCTTCCATACTTTAGATAAAGCCTTCAGAGAAGGACACACCCGGCATGCAGAGCGGATTTCCCGGGAGCCAGACAGTGCCTCGGCGAGGACCTGCAGACCCCTTCCACACCAGGACTGCCTGGTGAGACCTAACACACCCCTGGAAGTGCCCTGGGCAGGGGGTGCAGGGGCTGCCCCAGCACAGCTCCCTTCCCTCTGCTGCTTCCCCCGTTCACACCCCGGGGTCAGATCCACACATGAGCTGCCCCTCATTCTACACCCACCCTGTTGTTTTGCAAGGACTCACAGTTTTATACGCTTTGGGGCTGGCTTTACTGTGAGAACGTTGTGTGAGGGATCCCCAGAGCAGGTTTTTGTAGGCCAAAGAGGTTGGGATAGTTTGGAGGAATCCCCAGTCCCTGGCAGTTGTCGGAAGCAAATGCCAAAGCTTTTGAAGTCTCCCCATTTACATGCGGCATGAGTTCCCCGTTTGATTAAACAAATGATGCTTTGCTTAATTTGTCTGTGTTGGCTATTTTTATGAAATATGCACTTAATTAAGTAAGAGAAATACAGAAACATGTTTATTCTCAAGATTTATGCGAAAAATGAGAACCCCACTGAAATTTCCAGTAGTGAAGCAATTAAGTAATGGAATTCCACAGTATAAACATGGTATAATTCAACTATAAAACCGATGTCTAAGTAATGTTAATGAGCTGACTCGAAGCTGCAAAAGCTAAAGAAGTTCACAGTTACAGATGAACATCGAATTTGTTCTGAATTGTGGCTGATGTAGGGTTAGTTTGTGTGAGGAATGGTCTATGCTCCCAGTCCAAGCTCTGTCCATGTGAACATGTCAAGCTAAACCTCAGCTAAATGTTGGGGGAGCAAAGCTGCTCAGGACTCTCTCCAGGTTTTGTATGTATAGCTCTGATCCATAAAAGCTTTATTAGACAAATGATAATTTGCTCAGATGGTAAACAGTGTTTGCTGAGGGAGATAAGGGGACAGGAGTCCTGGGAAGAAAACAGTTTTACAGTTTTACAAGGCTTCCTATGAATTACCAGTTCCAAGGAGTACACAAGTCAGGTTGTTACTGATTTCTTGTTGAAAGTTTGCATATGCAACCACCCACCAACCAACCAAACAAAACCCTTGTAGCTGGTAATTTTAACCTGTTTTCTGTGTCCTCTCCTGCTCACAACCAGTACTTGGCGACGTGCTTCAGTGGGATGAAGGAGATGGGGTCTCTACAACGGCACAGTTTGAGAACCTGATTTTATTTGTACAATAATCTTTTCCTTTGCCTCTAGTTCTGACCTGACTTTTTTCTTTTCCTTCTGGGTTTGTATCTCTTTGGTAAGTTTCTCTCCAGTCTTATTGCAGAGCATTAGCTACGTGGTCTGCTGTGGAGGCATGTTTGCAGTGCTGAGGGAATCCTACCAGCCGTGGCTGTGCAAGGCTGGGGCTGACGTTTCTTTGAAAGCTGCTTTTTTAGCCAGGTCCCAGGGGTTTTGCTGCACTCTGGCCTCCATGCTACATTTTCTTTTCTTTTCTCATTCCACTTCAGAATGTTGTTTCTGTCACCTTCTCAGCCCAGTAAATAGTATGCTGAAGATTTATGATGTTTAAACTTTTAATGCCATAACATGTTTTATGTATTTTTCACAGTATTATTCAGACGTGTTATGTTATGGTTAGTTCAAGTTCTAGTGCAACTGCTCTGAGGAACTCTTTCCTTGTGGGTAGTTCCTCTTTGCCAAACAGTATTTGCACTTGCTTCAGAGGAGGAGGAAAAGAATGTTCCATAAATGTTGCACAGGATTAGAACTGTAGATGGCCAAACCATTATGGATGGAGACTGAAAGCCTGAACCTGCAGCCTGGGGGAACCCTGAACCACAGTTTTCCTTTGCGAGGCAATCTGTGCTTACTTCTTCCAGGCTTTCCCAGTCCACATCCCCTGCAGAATGATTCTGTCAGTTGAGGGAGCATGGTAAAGACACAGACCATGCAGGGGGGCTGAGGAGAGAGGCAGGTGAAGAGTCCAGGGGCTACTTCAGGTGGACATGGGAGTTTTCAGCTTGGCTGCTTTCACACTGAACTTCTCCCTGTACCGTAGGGGAGAGCAGTTGGCAAAGCTGTCAGAAGTGGTTCTGAGCATCCCCTGTGCCAGGGCTTTGTGCTGTGCCAGAATCATCATCTTCACCCTGCTGCTGGGATTGGCTGCTTCTGCTCTTGGGAAGGGTTCTCATCTTCAAAATATGCAGGGAAAGACATAGGCAGAGTGGAGTAAGCGACACACAGTGCCAAGATGGGCTGTGTTCAGCTTCTCAGGACCAGAAGTCCTGGTCCTTTTCATACATTATTCCTATTGCATGTATGACTACTAAGAAGAGGAGAAAACAAAAACTTCATCTAGAATTAATTAACTGTGGGGCACATCTGCTTGCCCTGAGTTACTTTTACGGTGATACTAATTCTTCTGTGAAGTTTCATGAGTTTATAAAACACTAACTACTTTTAAAAGAACAACAAACATTGTTCTGTCCTCATGCAGATCCTAAAACCCAGCTACCAGATGGACCAAGGCCTGGACCCAGCAAGGGAATATTAATTTTGATGGAGAGAGACTTGGTGTTCTGGGTATTAAATTATATGCCTTGGGAAATGCAGCACAGTGGATGTGTGTTTGTGCTGAGTAGCGTCTTTGTCTTTCATATATAAAACCACTAATTAAAATATAATGTAGAAAACTGAGGTATGCTGGTTACATTTTAGCATGCTGCTAAGGTAAATAAAAATGAAACAAAAGATATGTATGTATTGGGTCATTAAAAGTGCATTGTTAAATCGCTTTATGCCACAAAATTTCCGAATTAAAAGCTGAACAGAAATACATCTGGAACTGGACACAAAAGCAGGTTTCTGTTACTTTATCTGGGGCTCTGCATTTGGTCTCTGGTTCATTTGTGCTGCCGGGAACCACTGTGCAGAGAAACACCAGCGAGCACAGCTCCTGGAACCATACCTGGCAAAATCTTTTTACAACATCTCCAGTGGTCCAGCACAGCCCCTTGCAGCTTTACCCCAAGGCTGGGAGAGCTGAACTCCATATGCTGGCTGGTGCTTTGGATATAAGGCCCCTTTTAATGTGCTCAAAACAGAAACAGCTTGGAATATTAACTTAGCTGTACCTTGCAGCTTACAGTGTGTAATGAGAGAAGTAGACAAGCTGTCAAACTCAGCAATTAAGACTGATCCTTCACGTTTTAAAATGTGCAATATCGCATATAAACCGGAGCTATTTGATGCTGTTTAATCAAAGTGTGTTATGATGGCAAACCAGCACCAGCTTATTTCAATTTTATCTTCCGTGTAAGCAAGTGTGTGATCCCCTTACACTTTTTGGAACCAAGGCATTTGTTGTTGCAGCCCCTAGGTTGCCCAATGGCCAAAGCAGGTGGCTGAGGTGGAGGGGGAAGTGTCCCCTCCAGTGTTGTGGAAGGTCCTGCTCATCTCTGGCAGCTGGTGGTGGCACCTCTTTGGACAGGACAAGTGCCTGAAACACACCCAGCATTCTGTGGGCAGTTCCCTAGCACTGAACTCTGACCCTCTGCAAGAACAGGTACTCTGCCCAGGGGATAGGCTGGTGTCTAGGGGCACTGTCCACTTTAGGAGCTGGGAATCTTTCATTTGGGAAACTCAGAAGGGAGACTTCTCCCAGAACTGATGGAAATGGACAGGAGCAAAGCAAAGCACCCTTCCTGGAACAGCAATGTAGCAAGCTCACTGTGTCTTACCATGACCATGGGATTCTGAGGATTTCTCCTTATGGATTCAGGATACCACAGAGCAGCACAGGATGGTCGTCTTGGTGGCTTTGGAAGGCTTACTCCAAAGCTCACCAAAAACTATGAAGGCCTTTCCTTTGTAGTCATCCAGTTCTGAGTTGTAACATTCTGTAGTGAATGTAGTAACTTGCCCTTGGTACTTGCAGAATTGGCCTCCTTATTAATAAATGTCTCTCTGGGCAGGAATCCAAGGCTGAAGGCCTGGAGTCCAATAAAGGTTACCAAAGGTCCCTTTATCACCACTGTATTGTTTTAATGGCACTTATTTAATTCCCCTCCAGAATCTTCTCCTAGTCTTCCTGGCATAGAATGTGGCCACCTTGGTAAGGAGAGAGAAAGAAAGAAAGGAAAAAAAAAAAAATCTTTCTTTGTGCCACGATCCCCCTGAAGAAAAATCTCAACATCTGATTTACGTTTGCTGAAATAACAACAGATGTTTATCTTGTATTGTATGGCACATGGCACTACATCTCATAAACCCCCTCCTGGAGCCTGAAGTGGAGTTTCTGGTCCCTCATTTGGACACTCGCAGGCTTTGTGCTCTTTTTTAAATGTTTTCATTTCTCTGGAGCTTAATCTGCTACCAAAGTATTTGTAAGTCTCGCGTTATAAACCGTGAAAAGAGGAATAGCAAAGAGGATTTTCAATACTTCCTTCCACTAAGCACAGGACTGTGCAGCTACTTACCTGCAGCCCCAAATAATGACAAAATTTTGCAAACTTGCTACAGTTTTTCATTAAGAAGAATCCAGTTGGGGTGTGGGACTGGGGACAGAGCAGTAAGAAAAAAACATAATGCATTGGGAAGGTAAAAAACAGGGAGGAAAAACTGTAGGAAAAAAAATACTCTGTTTTTATGGGAGTTGCAAAAAGTGAAACCTTTTTACTTCTAAAATCTATATCTTGCAGTGAATGTCTGTAGCTGGTGTCAGTTTTGATATTTATATACACAGAGCCTTAACTCCACTCATTGCAACTGTAGAAAAGTGCTGCATGCCAGAAATGACATTTTTTTTCCCCAGCACTAATCTGTGTTTGTGAAAATGTCAATATTCATGTAGACACAGCAGCGAAAACTCACACCAGTAATTTCACACAATTCTTCTTGAGGTAGCAGAGGATTAAGGCTGGGTTAAATGCAGATACTGTGCACACCAAAAGGTGGGCTGGTAGTACTGGGGATGATGAGAGAAGCAGTAGAGGCTGGCAGAAAGAAGCCAGTGTCTGGGGAAGAAGAAAAGCAAGGGACACATCCTGATGCAGGGATGGTTCTGGTGAGCCCAGCACTGAGTTAAGGGAGCTGGGACCTCTCAGGGCAGGGAAGGAGGCACAGAGCAGGGAGCCAGAGGGTGATTTGGTGCTGGAAGGAGAAGAGGGAATGTCTCACTTCCATGCACCTCGTCACCTTGCTTCAGGTTTAGCTGCTCTTTCCCAGGAAAATGAGAGGCTGAAAGCTGGGAAAGGAAGAGCAGGCAAGGTGGCAGCTCCTTGTTGACCCTGTCTGGAATCTTCTCACTGAAAACTTAGACTGATAGTGCATAGGCAGCAGTTTCCTTCCTCTCTGCAGAATATTCTAGACATGCCATGCTGCTGTCTTCCACTGGAACAGATTTTTGAATATTTTCTAGATATTTCTGAGCTCCATTGATCTGTGAATATTGTGGCTTCTTTTTTAACATGGTCTCTGAAGGCATGGTTTATTTTATCTTTGAATAAACTCAATCCTCCTTTGTTTCCTCCCCTGAATTCTTTATTTATTATTTCCTAAAATGATTTGATTTTCCCCCTCCTTCAAAACACATATGATTGCAATAAGCAGACAGAAAATAGAATGAAGAAACAAAAGGCTGTACATGCTGATAATGTACATTTGGTTTGTATTTATGGTTTTAAGATGTGTTTTAATTGGTTCACTACCAACGTCCTGTAACTTTCAGTCAGAAGAGAAACCTGTTTCATTTTAAAACCAGCTCGTTTCTTCCCTCTTTCAGCTGAGAGCAGTGGGTAAGACCCTACTGGAGGATCTTCAAATTTAATTTCATTAAAACATTTAAATACAGAGGATTGTAATACATCTTGTTTTGTTATTCTCTGTTGGATTTAATTGTGAAATGGGCTTTTAACAGAACAACGTAAAACACATTTTGTTGCTTTGTAACGTAAACCTTCATGCATCATTTCTAACAAAAACCTGCAGCTATAAACCTAGAAATAAACAGTTTGCCTGTTATTCCAGAAGCCTAATCTGCTTAGTTTAATAAAGTGAAAAGGTGACATGAACATCACCTCAGAGTACTTACCGGACAACAAAATCTGATTCAGTAGACTAAAGGTGTGACAACATCCAACTTAATACATGACTTTATCTTTAAAAATTTAAAAAGTAGGAGGACTCAAAGAAAACAGGATTGGGAGTGTATGTTCTCCTGGACATTAGCAAGATAAACTTTACTTTTCTATTTCTGCCAGAGTTTTGTTGAGCGTGTTCTTAAAAGCTCCCTGGCACAGAATTTCCACTCTCAGAAAATTTGCCAGTGACTTGAAGTTCATTGCTGACAATTTAAATGCTGAGGTTTGATGCCTCCTAAAAGGTTTGCATGTACCAAAGAGGAATTAATTTGAGGAAGTCTTGTTGTACAGGAGGTCAGCCTGGAAAACCACAACATGGTTCCTTTTGACCTTGCCTTTTATGAGGTTAGTGTCACTATTATTTTGGGTTGTCAGCTTCTATCTTCAAGCTATAATTTTGGATTAGCAGTTTTCATATATACTTTGTATTTTAAAGGGGAAAAAGTGTACTTTGCTCTTGCTAAAATCAGAGCTAGACAAACAAATACAGGTCTGAAATAGCACAAGTGAATGTCTTTCTATTTTCCACTTTGTTGCAGCCTAAAACTCTTTACTTTGTTTTGTACATGATTGCTGCAAAGCTGTATTTAAACACAAAACTTCATCACCTGGCAGCTTGCACCTAGGAGGAGTTTACAGGGGATTGGTTACCACAACTGAGGGCAAAGTGAGAACTGTGTGGGTGATGAGGGTCCCCTCTTTTTGTCAGCTTTGAGGTTCCCCCAACAGCTTTCAGGTGATTTCAGAACCATTGCTGTCTCCTGGGGTAACTCCAAACCAGAGAGGACCAGAGCTTCATGCCAGCAAGCTCTCTCCCATGGGAACAAAGGTGTCCCTGGACAGCCACCCTCCCCTGTGGCAGCGAGTGTTTCTGCTGCTGTGGTAAAACTGTTTAATGTGGTTCGTCCAAATCAAGAAGTTTATTAACAGAAGTGGTGAGGTGGTGGAATTACCTGGAAGTTTACCCTGGTTACTGTCACACAGCACTGAGGAGAGCTGCAGGAACAGCACTGGGGCCTGGGCACGTGGGTGGTGGAGCCCAAGGGAGACAGGAGCGCTCAGGGTGAGCCACCAAGGAGTTTTTCCCAAAAACTGAGAGACTTGAAAGGTTTTTTTTCTCTTTGGGAATGCTGAGTAGTTGAAGACTAGTCAGGAAAACATACGGAAACTTTAGTTTTAACAAATGTTATGGATTTTCCTTTTTCTGTTTGGCTACTGGAAATGTGAGAAAGGGGAAAGGTGGAAAAAGATTGTTTGTTTGCTGGCCAGTTTGCTTGAAAAGAGAAAAACTGGGAATTGTCTTTTTCCATAGAAGTTCTTGTTGAAAGCCTCTGTCCAGCTCTGCCATATCTAGCCACAGCTCTGCAGGGAGCTGGGACCAGGAGATCCCTGTCTTGCACAGTTATTTCTGCATCATTTCTGTGATTTTGCCAAAGACAGAGGTACAAAAGTAGTGGAAAGGGTGGGATTCAAGCCATGGTTTGGAAGGCCTGAGTTAAAAATGAAGGGACAGTATTGCACTACAGTGGTATGTGGAGTTATGCCAGCAAAGAGTTATCCCTCAGACACTGTGATGACAATATAAATAGCTCTCTGTGTTATAAACCAAATACAGAACCATTTATTTAGTTCAGCATGCTGGGAGTTTGCCAAGTCCATACTAATTATGTTGTATCTTGTTTTTATCATATATATTTTAAAGGAATTGTTATGCCAAAGTGGGTGGACACTTTTCCCCCAGTATCCCATCCCTTATCTAGGTTTCTGACCATCTCCTCACTTGTACTGATCTTTCCTGTATTTTTCTGGGGAACAGTCCTGCTCATTACCTGCTACCATAGTAATGCTGCTTATTCAAGTTCTCTAAAAGTGTGGAAAAAAGGAGAAAAAAATAAAAAGAAGCTGAAAAGCATCATGAGAGAAAGACACCCTTCAGTGTGCCACTCTGTGCCTCACCTGCTGAGTCTAGAACCTGTGGTGTGTGTTTTCCCTTTTGGACATGATACAAACTTTGCTGCCTGTGACCATTTTGCAAAGAGTGGCATTAAAGCTGGAGTGGCTGTGCAGTGAAGGAAATAGCTTTTCTGCTGTAATATTCAGTGAAGGGGTAGACAAAGGTCAAGGGCACAGGGAGGTTGGGGTTTGGGCCAAAGCATTGCAGAACTTGCAGAGAGAAGAGCTGAAGCGATGGAAGATAAGAATAAAGAGGATGCAGAGTGTGATCATGGGCAAAAGGGGAATAAGAGAAAAAAAGGTGGCTGGGACAGATGAGGTCAAAAAGGCACAGAAAATAAGAAGTGGAGGGGGAGCATTACTGTGCTGCAGGGTTTTTTTTGGTGAGATTTGTAAAAAATAGACATCAGTTTAAACATTAGCAGGAAGAACTTTAAAAGTGATTAAACTTTATCATTTCAAGGACAACCAGATTTAGATTGAACTTTTTTAGTGGAATGTTTCACCTTGGAAGCTTTAATAGAAGAGGTGATGCAGAAGCAGATGCTGCCTGGTCACGAGGGCTCCCAGACTGTTGGGGTGCCTGGGGTGCTGTGTGTGGCTCTGGGGTCTCTCCTGGACCACGCAGCTCTGTTGCACAGCCTGTGCCTCTGTGCTTGGAGCCCTTTGGCAGCAGTGATCAGTGTGGGTGCAGGAAACAGGCAGGGAGTTTTCAAAGGGTAGAGGATCTTCAGTGGGACTCAGGAAGAATCATTTTGCTGTGGCTACACATCAGATGCTCTGTGGATATCCAGTTCATGGAGAAGTCAGTCACCCAAAGATGACAAAGGGGTCCTTGCTCTTGAGGACTGAGATGCTGATGAAATGCTCTTTGAACTGTTTGAGGTTTCTTTGGTTTCTTTCTCTTCATTTTTTTTTTTTCCCCTCCTTGTGGGCTTTTGCTCTCTTACGAAGAACAAAAAAGTAACTTCCCATGCAGATCTAGCCTGTGCAAGACAAGGATTCTTTTGAACTATTTTACATACAGTCCCTATTCAAAAGAATCTTCTCGCAGCTTCCTGAGGAGCCCTGATGATGCTACGTTTGGTAAGGACAGGGTTGAGCCTCTTTCACCAGGATCACAGTGATTACAACTGAATAACACTGATTCCTGAGCAGAAGTGACAGGTTTGCTTTGCCACGTTTCACAGAGCCTTATTTGCTGGTGTCCGGTGGTGAAATAGAGTCAAATACCAAAATTCTCATGAAATTTAGCTTACTCACCTGCTCATATGCAATGGAATTGTTCTTTAGTGTTGGTTATTGCTGTGCTTCCTACTATGACAGTGTGTGCAATTTCCCCCTGAGTCTGAAGCCTCTGGTGCCAAGAGCCATGTACACTGCGGAAGAAATTCCAGACTAAAGCTGGTCAAAAAAACCTCTGGCACACTTTCCACACAAAAATCTCAGATTTATAGTTTCTTTAGCAAAGAGGTTAAATCCACTCCTATTAAAAAAAAACCAAACAAAACCCCCAAACCCAACAAACAACCCTATTTTAAATTTTGTAGGTAAAAATAAGTTAAAATAAAACATGCTGATATTTCCTTCCCATGGGAGCTGAACATCTGTGTGGCTGTTCCTTGCCAGTTCTCCCCTGAAAGTTTGTACCCAGAAGGGAATTCTTTATGCAAACTTATCTCGGATAGCTTTGGTGGGTTAAACTTTATTGGAAGCTAAGTAAAAGGTGCCAGAAAAGTGATACTGAATTTGGTGACAATAAAATGTGTAAAGAGTGAATCCATAGGTGTGAGTCTTATGAGTGAATCTGCTGTTCTGCTGGTTTATACATGGGGGAGCAGCAGCTAGTGTGGGAAAACCGCAGCACCTCTGCTCAGCAGGGTTGCTTGGGGTTTACATGAGTGGGGGCACCAGGAATTTCCCAAGGAGTTTGGACTGTGGGATGGTTACTGTCCCTCAGGAGCTTCACCCCTTGGTTTACAAACAGAGGGAGTGTGTCTGGCTGAGAAATCTAATCCTGACAACACGGAGGGTGCTGGTGCCAGCTGGTCCCCGCAGGTGCATTTCACCCCTCACAGTATTTAAGTCATGTTTAGCAGGTCAGTAGATGGTTAGCAAAAGCTTGGTTTGATAAGAAGTTGCCTAAATTAGGCTAATGATGGGTTCTCCTGGGTAATGCAGGGGAGAAAAAGTTCAAAGCCTGGTATTTATGTGCACAAAGTCCAAATACCTGCCAAGTCTCTTTGATGAAGTGTCTTTGTCAGAACGATTAAATGAAGGTTAAAAAGGCCAGACCTTTTCTCAACATATTTGACTTGCTCTTTCTTTCCTCTCTTCAAGGTGTCTTCATGTTACATTTATTTGCTTCATGAATTCTTTATTACACTAATCAGTCCTGATGTACAAACTCATTAGAAAATGAGCTGGAAATGTAAGATCTGTCAAATTTCAGAGACTTCTGACATTGTTAGACTCAGGGGCCTTTTTGCAGAGAAAAGAGAGAAAGGAAAGAAGCTAATGAGGAAATGTCAGATAATGTAGAAGTCAATTCATTTGGGGATGAAGTTTTACAAAGTTCAGAGAGAAAAGCTGTAACTTTGCCAGGGTAAACACTGAACTTTTTTTTCTTTAACTTAAATTTTGGCATGGAGGAATTTTTTTTCCTTACTGGTGTTACTGAACACTTCTGGTTTGGTTTTGTAATTGACATCTTAGATCAGTTTACCATGTTCCTGTTCTAACAATGAGACAGAAATGGAGGGAAATGATTATTTGAATGGGATTTCCTAATTATATGAATTACCAATTTGCATTTTGGTTCTTGTGCCAGTCTCAGATGAAATCACTGTCCCAATATGCAAGGTGCTGTACAGATGCACAGCGAAGTAGCTGCTGCTGTAAAGCAGACTTTGGGCCTCTCTTAACAGACCTGGATGTGTAAGATCTGTCAGATCTGGTGCTCAGAGATCCCATCATTAGCCTGACCTAAAAAGGTGAGAAGGGAAACAGCAGTGGGGAGACAAGTGACCTGCCTGTGGTCACAGGTTGACCTGTGGCTCAGATAAGGTGAGAGTCTCGGTCAGTGCCCTCTTCACTAAATCACACCTTCTGCTCTGCCTGCTCCTGGGGCAGGTGCAGCTGCTCCTCTGAAGGCTACTAAGAGTGCAGAGAAGTGAATGATTAGCCACACAGAGAGTAGCCTACTAGTGAAGGTAAGCCTGCCAGCCTTTGTTCAGCTGCGGCTGCGAATGCACTGGCACATCAGAATGTAAGGGCTTTATTTAATTTCTGGAATTAAAAACCTAGGTCATTGTTGGAAAAATCATTAAATGTGCCCTGTGCTCTCCCAGGAGCTGCTCCATCCCGACAGACAGCACAGTGCAGCCAACGGGAGACTCCACAGGGCTTGTCACTGGGACCATGGGAACATCTGCTGTTTCCATCCTCTGCCTCACACGTGCCAGGCTGTCAGGGGCCAGCAGCTCGGCTGTAGGGGCCAGAGATGCTCTCATGCACCTGGGAAACTTAGAGTGTCCCAGAGGTGCTAAGGGAGAAAATGAAGCTTATCACATCTGACAAGGTGGACTGCAAAGCAGGACATCTGGGATTGGGTCTTGGTCTTGTTATGAACTCCCTGTGTGACCCTGGGCAGGTCTCCTCATCTTCTCTCTTGACACAGACTGTACTATATGGTACTTGCTGCCTCCACACAGTATTATCTCAGTTATAGCTGCTCCCACAAACTGAACTTATGCATCAAAAGTAGGTTGTTTTCAGATTGTTTTTTTTTCTTGAGGTGCCTATAAAAGTATTTCTATCAGGTTTCAGCCAGGTGATATTCTGGGACCTTGAAAGGTGCATGAGATGCATGACAGGGGCTGGCTCTCTGGATGCTGAGGGAATGCTCTGCAGCACAGCATGAGGGACATGGTTCAGTGCTAACTTGGCAGAGTCGTGCCAACGATTTGCCTTGATGATCTTAAAGGTCTCTTCCAACCAAAGCGATTCTATGACTCCACACTGGAGTGTGTGGATGGAGAGAAGGTGGCTGCTCCTGCTCTGTCATGACTTGTCCAGTCATTGCACTCCCCAGATCAACAGGTTACAAACATGTGGACAGGAAAAAGGGAGACATATTTTACTCTGATTTCAAACACAGGAATTAGACATCTTGTGTGTGGTCTTGGCAGCATCGTGCTGTCAGGGCAAGAGAGGCTCAGTTCACTGAGTACAGCTGCCAAGGTCACCATTGGAGAAGGTCTGCAGCCCTTGAACCAGGCTGTATTACCACACAGAGTTTAGAGCAGGCAGCTCATCTGTTCAGAGAAAGTAGGGGAGAGCTGGATGCCAAGAGAAACCTTCCTCCAAGGTTTGCTCCTTCCTTCTTTCATTGGTAAAGAGCCAGATGGCCACTCAAATGTACAGGTCCAGAAGACAACCTACTTCTTGGGTAGCTGAAGGTCCCTGAAGCTGAAGGTGAAGCTGAGGGTCCCAGCTGTAGGTGCCCAGTTGCTTGCCCAGTTTGTGTACTCCTTAAGGATGTGCACAGCATCCTTCCTCAGGGTCTGTTCCCTGGAGGTGCTGAGCAGCCCTGCCCTCCCATCTCCAGCCGCAGTGCAAGGCAACAGGAGCTGTGGTCGCTCAGCACCTCATAAAAAACAAGCCCCTGTGGGTTTTGAGGGGATAAATGAGAAACTGGGCTCAACGAATAAGGTACATTTGCTGCTGAATTGTTGGTAGCAGTGAAAGCAAAACCCAAGGCATTTACATAGCCATTAGTGGAGGGTTTCAGACCTGGACTCTGGCCTGTTTGAAATCATTGGTCTCCAGGGAACATCTCACCCTATCCTGCACACACCGTGCTGAGGGGCAGCTGCCGTTTGTGTCCATCCTTTTGATGGCACTTTAAGCACCTTAAGCACCCCCATCCTGGACTTGGCTGGGGTTTATGGCCTCCCCTGCTCCTGCTAAACCCCACGCAGTGCTGGGGAGCTGTGTCTGGGTGACAGTGCAGAGGTGAACGTGCAGAACTCCCCAAAGGCAAAGCTATTGCAGCACGTGGCAGAGTGATGATTCATTGCAAGGGGTTCTTCTAAAATCAGATTAGAGAGGGTAGCCCGGTGAAAGGGAAGGGGGTATGTTCTGCTTTGCAAATCTAACTCCATCAAAAAGGTGTCAAAGAGTCAGTACTTCCTTCTTAGTTCTTCCCCCTCTTTCCTTCCTCTTTCTGTCTCTAGCTGTTGTCTTGCCTCGTTTGCAGACAAAACCCACACCTCCAATTCCTCCTCTTTGAAGCCTATGGCTGGTCAGGTAGAGCAATTTCATTAGTCCCTTAGGAAGGTCTCTCGGGTACTTTCTTTACCCAAGGGATGTGGATCTCACCTATGAGGAGCAGCCTAGGCTTCTCCACTGCATCAGACCCATACACACAAGATTTCCAGGGCAGTGAAACGTGAAGAGCACTGGATCAGACTGGCTGCTAGCAGACTTTGGGTATGTTTACTTTACTGATGACTTTGTTTTAAAAGTCCTTTTATTCAGGAAAAAAATTGTAGGTGTTTTTGTGCGTGAGTCTGCTTAAAATCATCCTAAACTTTCCCTGAACATATCAAGTCACTGTGGTGTTACCAGCCACATCTTTAAGATTTCTTACAGTTTCCTTTCTAGTGTTCTGATCAGTACTGGCTTCTTTGTCTTTGAGCATATCTTGATATCTTTTAATGTCCTACTGCTCCAGGTATTTCTCTCACCAAAGGAAAACTGCCTCACTGCAGATATGAGATCTGAATGCACACCTCATTTGTTGCTGTTGGCTCTGGTGTTCTACAGCTGTTGGCAATCCCTCATTCTGCCTTTAGTCTCAGCTGGATTTTCAACCTGTGACAACCCATTTTGGCTCTTGGATCTGATCTTCTGAATTTGTCTATTGTGCTTTCCAGATGGAACACCAGCCTGGAAGCCACTGAGTTGCACTTCTGTTTTTCTTTTCCAAGTGATCATTGTTGCCTATCGAATGGTTTCCAGATCCTTCAGCAGTTGTTCTGCAGAGTCACAGTGGTCATGTTCTGCTCTAGGAAGAGGATGGCTGCAGAAATTAGGAAAAAAGGAATATGCAAAAAGTATCATGGAAGAACTGACTTTTTTTTTTTTTTCACTAGAACCCAAGATTATTTTTAATGTTACAAGGAAATTTCAAAATAAAACCTTTTTTGACAATTCTCCTTTGGAAAGCCTCTTGTAAAGAGCTGCAGAAATTGCAGAACCGTGTGAGGCCAGGAGTTTCCTCTCCAGAGTCTGGTTAGCTCTTAGTAATCTACACCTAGAAATGTTTGGGAGCGCTGGTTGTCTGTCTTGCTGTTAATTATTGCTTCTGATAAGGTTGCTCTTCATTTGTGCTTCTCTTACCTGTCTTATCTGCTCTTCCCCCATCTACCTTCCACAACTGGGACAGCCAGTGATGGGAGGTTGACTAGACGGTGTCTGATTTTTGATTTGGATTTGCACTGATTGATTATTTCTGTAAATAATAAGCAGTTCACAATCAAACCATACATTTTCATTAAAAAAGACTTTTGATACTTTGTTTTCTCTCTTGTTATGGAGAGGATACCCAATATGCTGATCTTACTACAGTCCTTCTTCCCTTAAAACTTATAAACAATAGATGGAAGAAACAAATGTACTTCCACAGTATAATAAACCTGGGTTGCCTTTCTTATTCAGAGAATGAAGCTGAAAGGCCCAGCAAATTTTTCACTCCTTGAGATGTCTTTAGCTGTTTTTTTTCATTAAGTTCAAACAAATTTATGAAGCCATATATGGGGAAGTTTACATTTCTGCCAAGTGTATGTTGATAAAGGGGAGACTTTGATCCCTTGGCCTGTCAGTTGTACTTCATATGTGCTGGGTCAGGACAAAAGTCTAAGTATTTTCCCCTTAGCAAATGGATTATGCTGCCTCTAAAGTGTTGCATCTGTGTAACAGGCAGTAGTGAGTTGGCATGATTACATCCTGAGAGATTTATCCAGGGAAAATCCTCTGTGCAAGAGCTGATTCATAACACCTAATGCTAACCAGGTTCATATGAATTGTCAAACAGCTGAGGATGAGAAACAATCCTCTATTTATAGAGACTCTGTAGGTATTTAGAAGCAAGTGCCCACACCTGCATGCTTAACTGAAAGGCCCTATAAATAGAGCACCTGACAGAGGCTCCACGAGGAGTTGTGTTAGTGCCTGGCTGCAGCTCACACAGGCAAGTTTGTTTCTATATGTATTTAAGTGGCTTATTTGAGGAAAAGGAGTAATTTCAAGAAGAGTGAGTGCTGCTGCCAAAATGCAGCAATTTAAAAGCAAAGAAGCTTCCTGGATACTTGTACTTTTTATGTTATGCTGACCTGGGGCTTGGGAAGTTCAGGATGCTTGAAACAAAAAGCTATTAGAAAAACAAGGTGAGCTTCTATGTATAATAGCTATTGTGTCACTTGGTGGCTTTGGGCAAAGGCTGGTGAAGGGCAAAGGGGTTTATACTTCTTGTTGAAGTGCTGTGTGCTGCTAAACTCTGAGGCAGCAAGCACTCTGCTAAACCAGTTTAATATGAAATGTAACCTATAATGCCAGCAGTGGATGCTGAGGTTGTATTTAATGCTATTTAACACCTTTTGGGTTGCACTCAGGGCAGATGTGTGTGTTTGGGCTAATCTCCTAGCTGGGCTAGCTTTGTGGATGCATGACTTGGATTCAGGAAGGCAAGATTCCTGGCTCTGCCACTACCCTGCAGGACAACCTTTATGTGGTCCTTGCTTCTCTTTTGCTCTGCACCCTTAACAAGCAATGTAAGGATTTGTTAGTTCTTCAGGGAAAGGACTTGCTCTTACTAACAAGTTGTACCATGTCCAGTGTCAGCTCGAGGCCTCTGGGGATTACTGCAGCACAAATAATAACCTTAGGTGAGTTAAGGCAGCGTCAGCTTGGTTGAACAGTATGTGTTAACTTGCTTGTGAGCAGTGCTCCCCCTGATCAGAAATCCAAACCAAAAACACCTGCAAGCAGCTCAAGGTGGATTTTTTTTTCCCCTTCAGGTCTTGTATTGTATCTGGGTCACCTGTATGGCTGTTTGGCTCTTGACTTTGTAGCTCTGACACTGCTTGTGTAAGAGTGCTAGCAATAATCTGGAGAGCAAACAGCCGTGGGGTGTCACAGAGCATTGGGTGAGTCTCACAGATCCATCTCAGAACTGCAGAGTGGGTGCAGAGCCTGGAGAGAGGAGACCTCTGAAGAGCAAGCCATTGCTGGAGAAGTGGGTCTGGTGTGCTCCTGATGGCCTCTCAGCAGCTCCTCCCCAAGCAGCCAGCCTGAGCGAGCTGGAAGCAGCTGTTAGGAACACCTCTTTTAAAGTCAGGAGGGTGAGGGGACACTGGCTATTGCAGATGGGTGCTGCTCTCTCCCTTGGGGGAGCACCTTAGCTCCAGGGGGCTTCTCTGAAGCAGTGCTGAGCCAGTATTTGTATGCACTATTTTCACAGTGTATTTTGGCACAATACAACCAGAAAACCTTCTGAGCTGCCCAGTCCAGAGGCAGTAGCCAGAAACATGCACCTTGCCAGCCTGTGCCACACGGCCAGCTTGGCCCAGTACTTGCATAATGCCACTTGCTACTGTTGGTCATGGCCCCAGCTGCTTGGTGGTTGTGCTGTGAGGGTGAGAGAGCAGGGAAAGCATAGCTTCAAGTAGAGGATGCAAAAAACCTGGCTTTTGATTCCAGGATCTGCTGCAGAGGTGTCTCTGAAAGAAAACAGGGGCTCTGCAGGGTGGATTTGCTCCTGTGGCCTTTGCTAGCCCCCAGGGCAGCCCCTGGCACAGTGGGAGGTGTGTGGCCAAGTACTCCCTGTGCTGTGTGGGGACCAGAGTGCTCGCAGGGGTTTCAGAATCAATTTGGTTCTTATAGTGTATTTCTTCTAAACTAAGATCTGTTTTTCCCTACTGTTGTTACCACAAAAGTCCCTCCTAGTTTTCAGGAAGCCTGTACAGAATAATTTTCCTTCTACTTTCCCCACTTCCTCTAAATGCTGGGGCAGACAAAGGTGCTGTAAAAATTATAAGCCACAGTTTGATGTCCTTAAGTTAAATGGAGTGACTCTGGGTTCACAGTGGTTGAGACAACACGGCAATCGGGCCTTGACATTTGTTTTTCTGTGGGCTCCCTATATGGTCTTTTATTTTAATCTTATTTTTGTTCCTCTCGTGTTCTTTCCTCCCTCCTCCCTGCATTCACCATTTTAAATAGAACAGAAAAACACTGTTTGAAGTCGCTTGGAAAGCAGGATAGAGAAAGTATTCCAGGATGCCCGTGTAGCCCCAATTACTAATTTTTTACCAGAGTTGCTGGTGGGCTCTGATGCTTTGCAAGGGAAGAGAAAGGGCTGTGGTTTGCCCAGCTCTAGGCAGCATTAGTCACTTGCCAGAAGACACTGGTCTCATACATGCCTCATTTACATAAAGTGATGTGGAAGACAGGGCCTTTATCTTTTAAGACAGAGGTGCAGCAAAAGCAAACCAAAGCCCTTCTGCATTTAGAGTGTGCTCAGGGATGTATAGACCTCTGTGCTCCTCGGCTCAGCCTGTTAAAGGCCCGTTTCAGCTCAGTATAAAGGTGTTGAAAAGATTCCCAGGAACTGTAGTGAGCTCACAAAGGAGTCTTAAAGGAGTTCACAAGAGTCAAAGACAAAAGGAAGAGGGCAAGGAGTGCAGCCAGGGAGTCCCTGGTATGAGATAGTGGACTCTATTAGCTGTTCAAAGACCTCTTGGTGGCTTTTGCTTTAGGGACTCTTCATTCCACAAACTCATGATTCCTGTCCTGAGGGCTCCCAGAGGTGTGTTCACAGAAACCCTGCTAGGTGAGCTGGTGGTCCACAGCATGTCCCACAATGCAGTCTGACTGTGGACAAATTTAAAAAAAAAAAAATCCAGCCCAACCAAAAATAAACCTAAACCCTTCAACTATTCCATAAATCCTTTTCTTTTCAACCAATTTGCATTTGAAGTCCATTCAAAAAAAACCCCATTAACTCAGCTGATCTCATTAAAGAGACTGGAGAACTTAAGTGACTCCTCAGGGACTTGAACTTGTGGTTGAAGGAACTGCAAAGTCCCAAATATGATGTTAAGGAACTCTTAAACTTAAATCCTCTAATGGCCCCATATTAATGTGTCTTGAGGCTTAAAGGCTCTGATAATTTTCCATGTTAATTTTCTTAGTGCAGATATAAAAACAAAGTACTAGGAGAATCTCCTGTGAAGGTACAGTTAATAGTGGTGAAAGGTGTCATCGTGTGATTAATGTGCTAGCTTCAGTCATCTGCATTGCTCTGACTGCTCATCTGCTGCCTGGCCCATCTTAGTTTTTTTGTTGATAACTGAAACCTAGAAATTCAGAAAATTGGAGGTTCAAAAGATGGACAAAAGGAGGCAAATGACTTGTGATAGTTCAGGTGATGCTGAACCTCATACATGAGGCTGAGCATCTCCACTTACCTGAGCTGTTTGCTGGAGCCTGCAGGATCATCCCTTGGGAGCAGGGAGGCATCTCTGCCCTTTCATGAGTGGCAGCCCATGTGGTGTTTGGTTTCCACTGCGTTGTGACAAGAATTATTCCAGCTGGAGAGGATACAGTACACAACATTTCTCCTTGCTGGTTGCCACAGCCCCCCGAAGTGGCCACCACTGCACACCCAGCACTTGGGTGAGATGGCATCATCTGGTGACTCCTCCACCCCACCCCTCCTGGTCTCCTCTTTGTAATGCAATGAGCACCTGGTCACTTATTAGTTCCAGGTTAATTGAAAGAGTAGCCAGCTTTTTCTAGTGGACTGAGAGGGTGTTTTCCCAGGGGAAGACTCTGAGCCACCCTTTGGGCACCCCGTGTGCTCAGCGTGTGCCTGTTCCTCAGTGGGCACGTCAGTCTGTTGGTGCCCTAGGCTGTGTCTGGATTGCACACTCCTGGCTCAGAGCACAGAGGAACATGTGCCTCTGCCTCTTGGCTCAGCTGCTTCCAAACACCCACAGCAGCAAAAGAGAGCACTGCAGCATTTTTATTTCAGTGGGTTGAGCCACCCAAACGTGTGGCTGTAGGATCAGAGAGCTGGTGCCTGCAGGTGCCACAGTGTGAGTGCTGTGATCTCACCTGCTGACACTGTTGCAAGGCAGGTCTCAAGAGTGAAGAGAAGGATTGCTCTTCCAAAAGCAAACTTGTTCATTTCTTTCTAATTTTACAGCTGTTTCTGTGCAGTGCTTCTGCTCCACTGGCTGGTTTGTTCAGTGGTTCAGGTAGCAGACACCAAGATAGGATTGCTGAAGTATTTATCAACCACAACACGAGCCCTCAGAAGTTCTGTTGGCCTGACCAGTGCACTTTGAGAAAGACAAAAGATGGAATGTTTCCTTCCCTTGCAGCCTCTGAGCCCTGGAGAGGAACTTCCCAGTCCCATCTCCCTGCTCAGTGTCAAACGGGTACTGCTGTCTTCTGTGGGAGTTAAAAACTCTGTGATGGAAGGTGCATATAGCAATCATTTTGGTATAATAAATAGAACTCTTAAACACAAACTGACAATATAATTCCAACAAAATGAAAAATTGCATTAGTTTGGCAGGAACTTTTTCCATGTAAGACGATGTTGACACTGCAGTGCCTCAATGCTGACCATTACGACAGAATTGGCACAGAGTTACTGCAATAAACATCCACTCAGAGCAGTGTGATAGTATTTTGAGGCTGAATCTGCATTTCTGTTTGGTAACAAAATTGAAACATTGGTGTCTACAACAGTTTCTTTCAGTAAGAAGGACATAAACCACTTTTATTTCCCCACAAAAACTCATTTATAAGTTAGAGGTAATGGTTGCTCCTCACTAGGGATGACAAAGCTTGCTGGTGCTGAGCTTCTAATGATGTAATAATCTTCACTAACAAAGTGAAATAATCCATAACTCTCTGTGCAATGCAGGTATGGTGATCAAAGCCTCTGTTGCAAGGTGTTGAGAGTCCCTGCTCAGTTTTGCAGGTGTTTCTGGTGTGCCAGCTCTGTGTGGTTGTCCTCTGCTATGGTATCTGAGTATCTTTGCCAGGACAGGGCAGAACTCCAGCCTGTTGCTCCAAACCATGAGCAGAGTGGCAGATTTAAGAGCAGGATTCAGGGCATACTCCCCTTCCTTCCTTTTGAGAAAGCACTTAAGCTTCAACTTGGGCAGCACGTATCTAAGGACCAGTGGATTTCAGTCTGTGGCAAGTGCTGCTCTACATAAAGACCATAATGAAATAAATGAGGAGCTTCTGTTTGTTGAAATAAATGACTAGGGCCCTGCCCAGCGCTCTCCCAGAGGTGACAATGCCAGTATCCATCTGCTTTGTCAGCCAGCCCTGCCCACTGCAGATAGTGCTGGCATCTGTCTGGGCCCACTCCGCGGCATTTCTCTGAGATGAGTTCAACTTTTCCCCCCTCCCCTTCCTTTCTCTTCTTCCCACCTCCCTCCCTGGTCCTTGACAGAGGCGCAAACACTCTTAAATGAGAGATAGTGGCTTCCATCCAATGGAGCCCCGGTTAATCACCGACCATCGTGGGAAAAGCACAAGATGAGGGCCGAGAAACAGCCCATTGTCTGGGCAAGATTAAAGCCCCAAAAGCCGTATTGTCTACTGAGGGGATAAATCTTCCTGCTGTCACTCAAGCACTGAATTAAATTCCCCTTCATTTCTAAAGGGGCTTATCTGTACTGAATAGGCTGTTGCGCCACAAGCGTAAGGGAACGTATTAAGTGAGCTCCTGTCTTGGGCACCTTCACAAATAGAGGAAAAACAGGAGCAAATCTGGAGGGGGCGGGAGGGGGAAGAGCAAAAGTGCTTTGGGCTGGGGAAGAGAGGAGGGATGGCAATTGTTGCTGCAGGTCGTTACTGCTGAAGGAGGTAAATGAAATGGCTGTTTTGGTTGACTGTCCTCCCTCACCGTTGGAATAAACGTGAGGTGGAGTGTTAGGGATGAGCATCCCTCAGTGCAGTGGAGGTTTGAGCAGAGGGCACCTAAGGACCTCACGGGGTCCCTAAGGGAGGAACCAGCTGGTTGGTGATGCTGAGGTGTGGTCCAGGTGCACTGCCAGGGACCCTCTGCCACCCAGGCTGCCCCAGGAGGGAGGGAGGGATGGCTGCAGCAGATCTGAGGCAAGTATTTTTGCACAGGTTTTGTAACACGTTTGCTCAGCTGCTGGATCTGGTTTACCCTTAGCAGCCAAGAGGCTGGGCTCTGGTGGCAGCTGGAGAGAGGAGGAACGTTTTGAGCAGATGTAATGTCTCAAGGAGCCCACAGGCAACACCACCAAAGCTTCTCCAAATGTTTCTTCAGGTCTTTGGCAAGGGCCCAGCACTGTGAGGACACAGGACACAGTCACAGCTTGTATCACTGTGGTCCTCTCCTCCTCCCCGTGTGCTCACCCTTGCAGCATTCCTCACGAAATGCCACCGTGCTCTGCTGGCCCACATGAGACACCTCAGTGGGAATCACTGCTGTCCTTTTGTTTTGGGTGGTCCACAGAAGTGCTTTTGAAATGCAGCAGCAAGGACATGTGCCTGGCTGGTGGAAGGAGGGCTAGATAACCAGCTTGGCATGTTCAAAAAGAAGGCATCACGTGGGGGTCTGTGGTTTGTGGGTTCCTAAAGGCTGCAGGTTCAGCTCAGCTTCCTTTGCACTCCAGCTCAGGAACTGTCACTCTTCTCCAGCGTGCTTATAACCCAGGGAAAGGCCAAACAAACCTCTAACCAGAAATCAGGCATTTTTCACGTTAGCTGCTATTCCTTAGTGCCAGGTCATAATGATAGCACTAAACCAATTTTTAATATTTCATTTGCAGCTTTAGGGGGATCCATTATAACTCTGTCGGTGAGACTGAATTCTGGCTCTTGGTTGATATTTTTTTTTTTTCCCCTCTAATTGGAATTTTTTATATTAAATGTTACTTTGCTGTTGGTGATGATTAGGGTGCCTTATGTTGTGTCTGTCTGCAGCCTTTCCTGGTAGCCTGGTCAGTTTATATTTCTGCAAAATGAAGTGCATGTGGACAGAGGTCTCCTTTGGAGTGAAAGGTTGGAGAGTAACTGTTCTTGCATCGGAACTGAGCGTGCTGCTGACTGCATGGACAGTGCAGACACCCAAGGACAGCAATGTTTGTGTGTTTCTATTCACCACATAAAACATTAACTCTATAAAACGTACTCAAAGTAGTGCTCAGACTTCTCAGTTTAAGACACTTCACCTTTGTGTTGGTATCTGGGATTAGGAGCAGGCTGCGTGATGCATCGGGTGCGATTTGGGAAGTGATAAACAGGATTTTCTGCATCCTGAGTGGGGTTTCCCCTTGCTGATAGGGTTTAATGCTCCCATGTACAAATCTCTTACTGTGCAAATACCTCCAATCTCTCCTTTTAGCAACCCAAACCATTGCTTAAACAAGTGGGTTTACACCTGCTTACCAGATTAATTTAATTAGCCAAAAATAGAGTGAAAGAACTGGCTTGAGAACAATGGTTCTCAAAGAATGTTGGTTTTTTTCCTATTTCTTGTTGAATCTGGTAATCTGGTGGAAGCTGGATTGAAATATTATTCTTCTTAGTCTCCTGGCTTCTTGTTTCTTATAGTCTAACCAAAGAATATCTGTTGTTTTTTGCATACTAACATGATCAAAATAATGGTTTGAATTTTTTGTATGTGAAATCATACAGAGTAAACTACTACTTTTCCCAACCTTCCCATGGAAGCATTGATCTAGTCCTTTGCTATTGCAGCAAACCCAATTTATTTGCTGTCTAAAATTGTCTCAGTTCTCCGCTTTTGCTCAAGGAAAACCTGGAGTTCATCTCTCCCAAAAGGGGTTATTCCAGGAAGCCTGCACCAATGCAAACGGGGTCGTTGCTCAGCTGCTGGAGCTGTGATTTGTGCTGTGGGGTCACCTTGTACCCACCAACCACTCGTGTGATGTTGACCAAGGGAAATGCAGTGCTGGGCCAAGACTGCTGCAGCCACCCCAGCACCCCTGTGGTGCCCATGGGTGGCTGCTGCACCCTGCCACAGCCAGCAGAGCTTTGGTCTCTGGGGATCTGCTGTTTCAAGCTGTCTCAATTGGGTTTGAGTATTTTTTAAAACTGCAGATTGTTAATTACTTGGGGGGGAAGAGGATTTTGGCAACAGAAACATTTTATTCTAGTAACCTTAAATACTTATTTCAACTTCACCCTTAGTTTTAAGACTTCTTTACAAATCAGACCTCTCATTTTAAGCAGACAGCATTTTGCAGCAAAAAAGCAGCCCTAAAATAAATGGCAAGTTGTCTTTTCACACTGATCCTCCTTTATCTTTTAAAATTTTCCTAAAAAGACACGAGACAAATTCATGTTTTAATCCACATTTTCTAATAAATACAGTCATTTAGAGGTACATTGGGTTGGACAATTGTAAAACCACTGAATTATATGCATTAATTTGGTTAGAAATCAGCTGGTATTTTCCTGTTGAATTGAGATCACGGCCTGTTCCATGCATTTTCCTTCATATTCTACAGTCTTTTGGAAGAGGCACAAGATTTAAGTAAAGCACCTTCAGAGTCCTACATAATGCTACTTTTAAAGTAATTTGTATTTAAAAAATAATAATAATAACAAGCAAACAAACTTGTTAGCCCTCAGGATGCTTCTGCCCTGTGGCTTAATGGCACAGGTCTTTATACATCCAAATCCAGCAGCTTTCAATAACAAAGGATGAAATTCATGAAACAAATTGCTTCTCCCTTCGCAAGGCACACGCTGGTATGCCAGGGTAAAGATGTGTTGATAACATTAAAATAGTTTGGTCGGGGATGAATTGTAAATTCCCAGCGAGCCCTGGGCCTCGCCAGTGAGCTGGGCACAGCGTGGTGCTGGCCACAGAAAGCACTCAGATTGTGGCACTCACCCCTTCGGGGTTTGCAGTGTTTTTAGGATAAGAGCTAAGGAACACCACTGGGAGATTCTGGTAGGCAGCCTCGAGGGGAAAAAAGGCAAAACATGCAGGGGTGATGTAACGAACATCCCCGGCTCTCTAGGGCTGTGCTGGTGTACAGGTGAGCTCTGCTGGCTGGGGCTTCTGGGGGCAAGGGGACAAAGGAGCAATTTACATGAATTCTTCCCGACAAAAGGCAGCACGTTTGCACTCTTTAAACAGGGAGCTGCAAGTCATCCACAGAAGAATTATGTTAAGGCAGGTACTGCTGGTGAGTGCTTCACTCTGCAGTGCTCCACCAAAGCAGCTGCCTTGGGAGGAGCTCTTCTGAAGGTGAGAGAGAAGTTTGGGCTTTGGGCATCCTGGGGCTGACGTGACTGAAGGGATATGGAGGTGCCGGGGACCTCGGCTGCAGAGCCCCCAGCTCCTATCCCCACAGGCATCTGAGCCCTAACAAATGAGGGTGTCTTTTGGTGGCATTTGTCTGCCCAGCCTTGCTGGGGGACCGTGTCCATGAGCTCCCTGTAGCGTGGTACAGCAGCCCTGTGCTTTCCAAGGTGACAACAAAGGCTGGTGGTTGGCCTCTCACCTGAAGAGCAAAATGACCTCCTGTGTAGGTGCTGTAGGGTGGAGCCGTCCTAACGCTAGGATGGACTTGTGCCCAAGATGTTTGTTTGCAAGGTTCCCCAGTGGCTGCTTGAGGAACAGTGTATTTAAAGTGAATAAAAGAATAATGCTCTTTAGTTTTTTTCCAGTTACTGTTTTAATCGGATCTTTGAATAATCCAGAACAGTTTGAACCCAACGGATCCCCAAGTGAAAAAAGCAGTAATGGATGGCTTGCCCTGCCAGTTTTGGTGAATACCTCCCTGATTTCAGCACGTTTGGAGGACAGCATTCAGCATGCCCTCTGCAATTAGAGCCCCGAGCTCTGCAGCAGGATGCTGTGACTTCAAACCCAGGGCAGGGGAGGAGGACCCAGCAGCACAGAGTTCTTCACCCGGGTCGGGACACTTTGGCAGGACCCAAAAGGGTTAACAAACAAACTGCCTGAATCGCTTTGTTCACTGGAAATCTAATCAGATGTTAACCTACAGTCTATATCCAAGCAATCCTTTCCTTATGATAGTGATTAGTATTACACTCAGAATGAATAGACCAAGGAAAGATTCCTATGGTAACCTTCAAAATGCATTCCATCGGCAGGCTCTGCCTACTCACAATAATTACATTCTTAACTCGTCTAACAAATGGCATGCTAATTAGCTGCTTAACCAGCCTCAGCTCATTATTACCAAGTTTGGGCAGGCTTGAGTAAAGTGACCCAGAGAGAACAAGCCCACTTAAAAAAAATAATAGTAATAATAAGACATTTGTCTGATTTGCCATGAAGATGGACCTCCTCCCCAGCAACAGGGCTCTTTGTCTGCAGGTTGGCCTTTTGGGTTCCCCAGCAGCGTGTTTCAACTTCCTCTGAACTACAGCTCCTGGGCTGCGTGTGCTTGAGGTTGGCATCTGTCCCTTTAATAGCTACAGGAGAGTCACCAGGGATTGTCCCAGGCTTGCTGGACATTCTTGTGCATGAGTAATTAACCTGCTCCAGAGCAGGCATGATGCTTGCACCCAAACGTGCCTGTCCCTTGCTGTCCCAGCTCAGCCCTCTCCACCTCCACACCCAGGAAATCTGGGCGAGTTCTGCAGCTACTCAGTGCAGGTGTTTGTGCTTCAGGTTCCTCAGTGCTTACCCCTGCAGATGCCCAGCTTCCCCTGAGCCCTGAACCCAGTGCCCTGTGTGGTTCAACAAAGCCGAGTTCCCCAGACAGGGCTGACACGAACCTCATCCGGGTCTGTGGTGCAGACCAAGGCTGGGCTTGTTGGATCTTAGAAGCATTGGTTGGAAAGGATCTCTGGAGGTCATCTTGCTGCCTGAAAGACAGGATTATCTGATGGAGTGTGTTCCTAACACTAACATGTAGAGAAACCATTTTCTCAGGGTTTGTTTCATACTGGGATTTGGGCTAATCTGGTCTAATCATAGTTATTATTTTTTTTCCTGAGGATCTGTTTAAACTGAGTTAAAATTTCATGATCATTCCTAGTTCAGATTAATCCAGGCTTGGCTTGCTTTAGTTCAGTTTAGCATAGGCTATAGCTAAATCTAAAGTGGACTAGTGAATGAATTATGCCTTAGCCCAAAGGGCATCTACTGAAGGAAGCAGAGCTGCCTACACTCCTGACACACAGCAAGGGGAGGAGGATGCTTGTCCCACTGGGCACTCTGCTCTGCCCATCCTGTGGTTTGAGAAAACCTCTTGGGTTGTTTTTCCTGGGATAATCTGTTCAGGGTCTTTTCCTGGATGCCCTGATCTTTCACTCCTGACAACTCGATTCCTTTCCTTCTTCCACCTTGTATCTGTGGTGTTTCTTCTGTGAGGATGAAGGAATGTGCTCTGCTTTGGTATTTCATCCCCCACCTCCAGATCTGAGCAGGGTAGAATGGGCTCAGCTACTGAAAGATGCGTGTCCTGCATCTCTCTGATCAGTCTTAGATAGTGTCCCTAGTCAGAAAGAAGCTGATCTGAACCTCACCTTGTGTTTCATCAGCTGTGTTTGCTTTGTTTGCTTTCATTGTTTTCTCACAAAATGTTTAATTTCCTGCTGCTCCACTGTGGTGATAAACTTTCAGTGTGTAGGGAGTAAGGAGAAGAATACTTTCATAGCTGCTTTTGGGAAGGTGTGTGGTGGGTTTTTTGGGGCTTTTGTTTTGTTTTAATGTTAACACCTGAGATGAGGGAAGTTCCACCTGGTTCTATTTCAACAGCCTTTGCAAAGGCAGCTTCCAAATAGGAGTGTACTTGAGAGGCTCCTGCTTAAAAGAGCATTCAAAATCCAGTTGTCTTTATTGCTGGTCAGGTTAGTTTACAGTAGCTGGTGTGGTTAGGAAAAGATCACAAAACGAGGGGTTTTAAACCTCTTTTTACAGTTCTTCAGTGTCAATCCACAAAGTTAATCCTAAGGTAAATAAAGAATAACATGATTTATATGCCACTAAAGGCAAGCTTGTGATGCTGCAGAACAGTGCAGTGGTAAGGGTTGCTCTAAATACAATCTGTTCAGGTTTTAAGTCCTTGCACCAGCTGGAAAGGCAAGCTCTCCTACCATCATCTCAAATATTGATTTGGTTAGCATACATCAAAACATTACCTTAATATATTAGGCAGAATGTTTATTTTTGGGTTTCACACTTCCAACCCTTTTAACACCTTAATGTGCTCTTGCATTTTGTTGCACTCCTAATTATTTTTCCCCTCTTCACCTCTGCAGTTTATTCTTACATTGTTGAAACCCAACCATACGAATAATGAAACAAAGCTGAGCACACTGCCTCCGACAGGACCCAGCTTCCCTCTCCTGTATGCTCACACAGAGCCACAGAGGACAAAATTCCACTTAAAAAAGGAGCTGTGCTTCCAATCTGTGTAACGCATTTGACTGTCAGAGGAATGAGAGGCAATTTTATACCCAAGTTTAGGTACATAGAGTTCTAACTTTTTAAAATGTATGTTTTTCTTATTAACAAAGTGAGCTTCTTCATCTTTCTCTAATTGTGTTTATCAGTAGGATAGAAATGCACAGGTCTTAGAGCAAAAAATATTCTCTCTTTTTCTCTTTATAAAACGTTGTCAGTAAAACCTGGAAATGGTTTTGGTCCCCATGTGATTATTTTTTGAATTGCTATTTCATGCCCTTCCTTGTAAAGATGAGGTTGGAAGAGAGGAGTGTAACGACTCTGCAGGTAGATGTGGAAAGAATTGGGATTGACAAAGTTTCAAGAAGTCAGACATCTTATAATAGTGCTGTAGGTGCTCAGTGATTTTACTGTTCCCATAAGCAACTCCTGAACTGGAAAATATCAGTGCCAGGATGGTGCCAGACAGTTAATGAAAGGACAATTAAGGGAGAAATACCTATTTTAGTTATCTTTTTCCAGTGTAATACTTCATTATGTGTGTCATGCTACATAGATCTGTACCTTGGCTGGATGTGGAAAAATATGCTACTGATAATTTTCACAGAAATCTTCTTGGATTCTGGTTGTGGTTAGCCCTTTGGTTTTCATTGCTAATGGCTCTGCTCCTAGCTGGCCTTCCCTGCAGGTGGAGCAGTGTTTGGGAATAGTGTGGCTGTTGTAACAGAACCTGAATTTCTATTTGAACATTCACAAAGTCCTCAAGAACTTGTGTCTGAGTTCCTGTGCATTCCCCAACGGCAGAACAGAAACGAGACCGTGTGAATGATGCGTCCAACCAAAAGAGAACAACAGAGCCCTTGGTCAGAAGCTGCTTATTGCTGCTAGTTGAGAGGTGGGCTAGGAAAACGATTCAAGGAAATTATCCATTGCTTTCCAGCCAGCTCACAGGTAGAATTATCATTGCACGTGAGAGCTGTGAGTGGGTCAGTGTTAACGGCCACGCGCTCCGCTACGGTGGCGAGAAAAGCCTGGCTGTGTTTTGTACAAAGCACAATATTCTTACCCGTGTTCTGCATTGCATGGTGAATATGGTTTGAACCACTGAGAATGGAATGAAAAATAACCAATGGTTTTCACTTTGTAAAGAATCCTGATCCCTGTCACAAGTTTGGGGGCTGTGGTGGCTTGTCAGTGGAGCGCAGCTTCTGAATTCCCTTCTCTCCACTGGAACGCAGCAAAAGCCTGAGTAATGTGGGCAGTGGAGAGAAGTATTTCAAAAATCATGCAGGGAAATATCAGCTTTCTTGAAGGTTTGGGGAGGAGCTGCTTGTATTTTGCATTGGTAGCAAGGAGGGTGGGTGACAGTGCTTGACTTTTTTGGAAGGCTGAGCAGGTTTGTATGGAAATAATTCTGAGAAGAATTGCATTTGTCTTAAATTTGCAGTGGAGCTTCCAGAGTGCCATTGACCTCCTCAAAGCAGTACCACCCTCCTGCAACCCAAAAAAACCCTGTTCTGAAAGGAATGTGAATCTTTCCATTGAGCCATGAAAGCAGCAAAAGGTAGCACACGTTGAGAAGGAAAATTGCACCAGGTTAAAAGAGAGGGGCAAACAAAGTGCCTGGATTGACCAGACGATCAGGTACCCCTGTGCCAAAGCAAGGTCACATCTTCCTCAGCTTTGTACATGTACATCTTTCTCAGCTTCATGGCATGTACAGTGACATGGCACGAAGGGATCTGTGTTTAGGTGGTGACCAGGGGGATGTACCATCTGGAACACAAAGGGCTTTTATTTCTCCCAAGTCAAAGTGAAGTGCTAAAATTGTGCAGCATACCATCTAGAATAACCGAGAGAACAGGAAAACAAATAGTGAAGAGGATGCAGAAGACTTCAAGTCCTCTTGCCCCAGGTTTTTCAACAGCATCAAGTGATATTTGTATCTAAAAAATTTCTTTTCACTGCTGACTGGAGCAGTGATACGTGTTAAGAACCAGCTGAAACTTTTCCACTAAGCCCTGCACCATCTCCTGTTGTGTTGGAGAAAATCTCTCCCTTTCCCTCAGACAAGCCATAACTTCTGAATTTTCCGAGCTTTTTGCTAGGAAACGTGGAATTATTAGCAAGGAGATGCCTAGCTTTCTAGAATGAAACCAGAAAGTTCTGGAAATCTTCCCTGCTGCTTGAAAATCGGTGGGGTTTCAGGTTGTTTAGCTGTTGGTAGCCAGGAGCCTGCAGCAGATTTGGGGTGCTTTGTTTGCATGGCACCTCCAGAGCTAGCAGAGCTTATCCCCTCCTGCTGCAGCCAGAGCTTGTGGTTCTGGACGAGCCACTAACTCTAAACTGGAGCACATTCATAAACCACCCCCATTTGTATAAGGCAGTGAAGGGACAAGGAATATGAAAACACAGCGTCTGAGATCTCTGTGAAAGATTCTTATTATCCTGCCCCAGATGGCACCAGCTGTACTCCTGGACCAACACTAAATGACTGTGGCTTGTGCCAAATATGTACTTGAGTGGGTTGTACATGCCCTTTACAAATAGAAGTTGAATGTTAATAGATACTGAATGAAACCCATTGCCAAACCAAACAGAGCCCCTGGATATATACAGGGCATGCAGGGAAATTATACATTTCAGCAACGCTCGCTGCAGAATGCCTGCGAAGGATTTCAAAGTGTTGGTGGATTTAATGTGGTCGTTGCTAATTCTCTGTATGCTAATGGCTGTGTGAAGATGCAGGAAGAAGAATGAGGGAAGGTTAAAAGACCACGGCACTGATATCATGTAAATTCAGGATAGGGTCAGCGTATGGTGTTGTAAACAACATCACATCTCGGAGTACATGGAGTTCTGATCCTTTCAGGTATTCGAGCCTTTGTCTGCTGATATAACGCTTGCCTGTCAGCCCCACGGTCAGAGGCCCAATCTTTTTTTCTTCAGTTGCTGAAAAGGTCCCAGCGCCACATCGGGGCAACATACTGGCTGCCTATTCTCCTTCCCCATGGAACGCAATCACTGGACAACTCTGCTATAATTCACTCCCTGGCCAGCCCTTTGAAAAGGTGGGCTGCCTCAGTGCTGTTAGCCCAGCAAGATAAATCATGTACTCGAAATTAACTTCCATTGAAAGGAAGGGGTGGAAGAAAAGCCGACTGGTCAGGCGGAGCATGCTAAAGAAAAGATGACTAGAGTTGATAAATGTCATTGCGGATAATTTGGGGGCTGTGATTAAGATCTTATCTAGGTAGGAAGTAAATAGAAAGGACTTAATAAAAGTCCTACCCAGGGATCCGTCCTTATGAACTTGTGAAGTTTTAATTTTTTTTAAGTGAATATTGAAGAGAGCACCAGAAAGGTCTTCATTAAAGGGAAGTTGTTTTCAGGGTGCTGCCTAAAGACATTTGAAAAGCGCCTGGGTGGAACTGCACGTCTTCCCCCCACCCCTCTGGCTTTTCTGGAGGAGAAAGAAAGCATCTTTGTCTAAAAATTCCTTCAAAAAGTTGAAGGATAAACAACTGGGAGAGAACCGATGAGGATTTCTGAGTAACAATCATCTGTTTTTTCTCTTCCCTTTTTCTTTCTCTAATGAATGGGCTTTACTGCCATAAAATTCCCTACAAATAAAATGTAACCTTATCCCCAATATGTGTAGGGGAGAGAACGCAGAGGCCTGTTTGTCCATAAATTCACATACTGTTTGCTCAGAAAGCATAAACTGCCTTCTATTTTTATTGTACTGGCTAGAATTTGCTTTTATTGTATTCTTAGCAGTAGTTTGCCTTTTTTTTTTTTTTTTTGGTTCAACCAATTACTCCAGCGACCTGCAAGCAATGAGCAGAAAGCAGCAGTAAACTCGGTTAACATCTGTGAGGCTGAGTGACAGGGATCCAGAGCCCAGCACCAATTCCCTGGCGGGGGGGAGGCAGGAGCCCTCCCTCCTCCCCTCCTGCTCCTTGCAGAGCGAGCACAGACAATCCCCAACAGCTGGACAGCTGTTTTCTGTGTAGGGACTTCTGTTAGCTAATGAGAATGTTTAAAATTTTATTGAAGAGTGTATCCTGTGATCTATAACCTACCTAATCCAAATCTCTGAGGGATATTGAACTGCTAGAGGTTTCCAGAACCCTTGAAATGCCACCTCCTAAATTACCCAGGCTTCTTATTTACTTCCTCCGTATCCTTTTACTGCTTTCCCCAGTATATAGAAAGTATTTCAATATGAAAACTGGGCAATGCACTTAAAAAAAAAAAAAAGTGAAAAAGAGCAGATATGGGCATGTAGAAGGGAGATGTGAAGAGCCAGGGGTGCTGCTTGGACTGCAGCAATTCAACTTTGGAGAATGTGGGAGATAGAAAAAGATACTGGTGTGTCTCTAACCCCTTTGTATCTCAAAGTACCCTTGCTGCTGTTCCAAAAACAAATGGGAAAAGGCAAGACGAGCGAGTAGTTACTAATGGTGTGTCTTTTGGAGAGACTGTGATAGCGAGTAAATTATTATACAGTGGTGAAGGACAAAAGCAGAACCTGCAGTTGCAAAGTGCTGTTATTGTGTGCTCGGAGTGGCTGCTGCATTGTGAGGGGAGCTCTGGTGTGCTGGGGACATTTTAAGGCATTTCCAGAGGTCGGCTGAAGCTGGTCTTCAACGCAGATAATTTTTTCTGTGTGTGTGCAGAGGTCAGTGTGATCCACGCTGTGCTTTGGCTGCCTAAACAGAAGGTTAAACCTTCCCAGCTGCAGGTGTGGCCCGATCCTGCTCCACCGAAGGCAGTGGGGAGCACTGGGAACCTTGGGAAAGGCAAAGGATAACCCACGAGAGCCGTGCTGGCTTTGCTGGGTGTGCTGCCTAGAAGGTGCCTTAGCTGCAGACCCAACCCCTGGACGCCTGCAGCTTTCTTTGTAATTAAACACTCACTTAAGTGTGTGGCTGCGTGGCTGCACTCCTAGCCTGGGGACAGTTGTCTTGCTTGTATTTATTTTAAGATCCCTCAATAACAAAACCTGTGAAGATCCAATGGCAACGGCAAATTTTGAAAGTGCATATTGCACTTGACAAAAACATTGATTTTTTAGGAGCAAGAGCTGAAAACTCAAGTCTTTTCAGCCCGTTTGTGACTCCCCTGTGCGCTGATGCAGATTTCTATACATGCATTCACTATTTACAAGTATGAGCCAAAGTTTAGTGCTTTATTAAAAGAAACTTCTGCCTCGGGGAACTGGTTAGGCACTGCTTGTGTCACTGGGCACTCCAGCCACCAGACTCTGCTGCTCCAGTATGGGCTATCTGCATTAAAAAAAGTAAAATTAAAGTGGCTATAAATGTTTGCTATCAGATGATAAACAGATGCTGTTCTCGTCGTGCTTTTCATGCTCGTAAATGTAGAAGTAGCAATGGTTATAAGAAAAAATTTTTTTTTGCAAGCTAACCACCATTTATAAAGCTAACACTGAGTGATAAGGTAGATGAAAATTGATTAAATGGAACTTTCATCAGGTTTTGGTGAGATGCTTGTGAAGGGTTATGAGATGCACACACCTCTTAAACATGAAACAAAAAAGAGAACTGCAAGTTTGCAATTCCACAAGCACTCAACGTGCTTCTGTGCTTTATACATCTGAACACTTCTGCAAGCTGTCTGCACTGCTGTTCATAAGTGATGATAGTGCAGGTATTTCTATGCTTCCTTTAAAGAAATTCTCAAGGTCATTACTGAGCTGACTGTTTTTCTGAAGTATTCTTATTGATTCAGTCACCTGCAGTCTTCTGCTGGTTCCTTTTCATGCATTTGTTGTAGAAAATTAAATGTTCTTCAGAAATTTCTCCAATGAAATCCAGCTTCAAACACAAAACCCATCCTCATTTAAAATGTATTTGGAGACTAATTCCTGAGTGCTTTTCTAAGCTGTCAACATCATCATTTTCCAGTGATCTCATCAGCATGTCAAAAATCTCCCTTGCTAATGACTCTGAGAAAACTGTGGACCCTATAAACCCTGTGTCAGGTAAAGAATACAGTGAGGATTGGAAAGTGACAGATAAAGCAAATATCCTGCTCCTAAACAAACACAGCAGGACAGGAGAAGATGACAAATGATGGGATTGTGTCAGCTTGAAAACAGATTGGGCTAATGGCATGCTGGACTTTGCACTCCAGGGGATCGATACTCTATCAGGCGAGAGAGCTCGAGACCTTGTGACCAGGCTGGGCGTGGGCAGGGGTCCCATCCCTGCTTGCACAGCACCCTCTCCAGCACCAGCCTGGGAGGGGGATTCTGTGCAGTGGGATTTCTACAGGCTGAGGGGAACCTTTTCTCCTGGGAGTCCATCCTCCGAGGCTGGAAACAGGGATGTGGCAGATGCTGTGTCTGTGAAGTCCTGCCAGCCTTGGGGCTCGCTGCTCCTTTCCTTCAAGACTTTCCCGTTTTGGTTTGTCTTTCTTGGAGGCAGGGGTGTGGAACTGAGTAGCTACAAAGAGGGGGAAAAAAAAAAAGGTTCATTTCTTGGACTCTAAGGGAGGCTGTGCACCTAAGAAGAAAACTTTTTTTTTTCTTGTCTTTGTCCACTTGTGTCCCTCAAATGTTCAGTTGGTATAAATCAGGTTCATTCTATGTGGAACTTGGAAAAATTGATGGGATGTGGGTTTTTTTCTATGCTGTTTGGCTGCATGGTGCAGAAATATGCTCCTCCTTCAAAACAAATGTGTGTTTATATACATAAGAAAAGCACAAGTAGCTGGCAGATGCTTAGGAGGGGCAGACCTGTCTGAGTGGGTGATCTCTGGGCAGTGGGTGTCAGGCCAAGGTGCAGGTGAGCAGGGACCCCCAGTGCCAGTGGTCAGGAACGCCCTGCTGTGCCCCAAGCACCACCTCCTTGTCTGGCAGGATTTCTGTTACCTGGGCCTGAGCTAATTTTCACCTAAAGGAACATTTCCACTAGTGGAGGCCACCAGAGATGTGTGGCTGAAGATTTGTTTTCAATAGCCATGTTCTTTGCAGCTGCAGGTTGCACTGAGGTCTTAAAATTTGTGTTAAGCATTGTGTTGATTTTCTCTTTGGCTCCCATGAGTGATGAAGGCAGGGGATGTGTTCTATGGGCTTTCTAAAAGGGAACAATCCTCCCAAATGAAGAGGGGAGTTCCCAGGTGCTGAGAGAAAACCAGTTTAGGGCTTCTTTTTTTTTTTGGCAGCAGAGGAAGAGAAGTAAGAATGTGTGCATGGTTACGAGCAACACAAACATCCCTGTGATGTAAGGAAGGGAAGAGTCTGAAAAATGCCTCGAAGTGAGGAGCGTGGAAGCCTCCCACTGTCTCTGAGCAGGGTGTGTGCTTCTGCATCTCTTCCTCGAGCAGGCAGCAGAGCCAAGACTCCTGCCCCAAGGAGCAGGCTGCACCTGGATGCCCCAATTGTCACTGCTCCACAAGCCTTTGGCATCACTCTGTTGAGCTTTTAAGTTTTTCTGCCCTGGCTGACGTGGTTTTTAGGGGCCAGTTTGTTTTTTTTTTTTTAATTTTGTTCCTAAGTCTGCTGAGACTCCTCCCTGCTGATCAGTGAGTGCAGATCCCTGCTGCCACTGCCAGCCCAGGCTGCACCCTTCCTTCCCTTCCTTCCCTTCCTTTTCCAGGACTGCGAGACAGCCCCTTCCCCTGCACCCAGTAAAGGATGTGTGGCAGGAGCTGGGGTGCAGGGACCCTTCGGGGCCCCAAGGCAGGGGGATGCTGAAGCCTTTGCTGCTGCAGTTTTATATCACACCAGTGGCAAGGGGATCTAACCCGAAGGCTTTTCGAAGCTGAACGTTTCCTGATGGGCCTCTTTTGCATTTGAGTGTTCAGCCTCAGTCCTGTCCCTCCTCTTTTCCTGTCTCAAAAGCCTCCAACAGCTTTGGGAAGAGCAGTGGAGGCGACCGGGGGATGGTGAGGGGACCCCCGGGCTGGGCAGCCCTAAAGTCACCCTGGCTCTGAGCTGCAGCCTCCCTGGGGTCAGGGCAGAGCTGACCCCAGCCCCGGGGTGAAGTGAGGCCCCAGGCACCCTCCTGGCAAACCACCTGATCTGCTACGTTTGAGTGCCTTTTATTAAAAATATAGATTCCTATCATTTTGAGAGTTTTCCCTTTCCACCTGGCACGCTGGAAAGGGTTAACTGGTTTCTGATAAACTGCACTCTGTAATGGCTGTTCCTTTACCTGAGCCAGGGAGATTCACGTCGTACTGAATACGGAAAAAAAAATCCCTTGAACAGCCCAACACGTGCTTCTAGATTTGTATGCTGCTCATCACGAGCATGAAATCACTGCTGAGGAGACATTGCAGGCATGCTTCTGCTTGAGCAAGAAAACAGAAAGAATTAACCAACTTCTTCTACATCCCATCCTAGAGATCACATCGAAGGGCTCCCGGGGATGGAATCAGTAGGACTGCTCATGCCAGCCAGGGTTTGTAGGATCAGCCTTGAAAATGTGTATTTTTAACTTTGAAAGGTCAGGTTCAGAACCCAGGAGATCCCTATATTGCTTGTGCTTTTCCAAGGTGTTTATTCAGCTTTAAAGTCTCTTCAGAAAGAGAAGGAAAGAAAGCCTCTTGTGTGCCTATCAGTTTCTCTGTTGATATTTCTCTCTACCCATTTGATATTTTAGATAAATAGGCATTATCTCATCTAAAGGAACTCTTTGGAAGGCAGCAAGTATTTTTTACCAGAGCTGAACAAGCTGCTATTTTAGAAGTTTTATACAACCATGCTATGGAAAGGTGGGGTTTATATGAAGGCCATTTAATAAAAAAAGCAAATTAAATTCCAAGCAAAATATCTAGAAATAAATCATGGAGAAATTTAGCTATGAACAGCGTAAATATTTTTAGTGGTGTAGTATTTAATTAAAATCAAGTATTCTCAGCTTGCATAGAGGTACTAGGATGCACATGAGTTGCAATAGTCTATGTGGACACTCTGTAAAAGAAAGCAACTTAAAAATGAATGCATTTTGGCCTCTGAAAGGCTGTGCATGTTCCTCCTATTTCCCTTGTCTCATAAACACTGGTGCAATGCAAATTAAGGGTTGATGACACAGATGAAGCTTAAGTGTTTCCTCTTAAGCTACTGGACTTGTGTTGACAAAAAAAGCTCTGCAGATCTGTGCCATGCACACACATCTTTTATGAATGCAAAAGGTTGGATTGAATTCTTCAGGATGGGTTCAACAGCAGCTTTCACTTCCAGTTGCTGCGATCGTTGCACCTCCAGGACATCCAGGGTGGCCCCAGAGGAGTCTCCCAGTGCACACAGGTCCTGAGTTGCCTCTGGTGCAGTGTCTGGGGGTGACCTGGGAGGCTGAAGCTTCACCCCTGCCTGTCCCACACAGTAGAGACCCTACAACAGCCCAGTCCCTGTGCCCCAGCCCCACGTCCCAGCCCTGCCCCTCACCTCACCGGGGTGGGGGCCCCTCTCGTTTCCAGGAGCAGGGCTGGAAGGGAAGTGTGAAGATGTAAGAGCCATTATGGAGCTGGAATTTGCTTCTTAAAACTTTTTTGACTGACATCCTCTTCCCCCTTTCCAAGAGCACTGGGGAAGAGGGAATGCTCATACACCGTGCTTTTATTGCTGGAGGCAGGGAGGTTAGAGAAGAGAGAGTTGCCAGTTAAGGATCTATGCTCTGTGGGAGCTGACCTGGCTTAAAATCAGATTTGGGGGGTGTATTGGGTGAGGGGGAGCAGGCAGAAAGAAGTTTAGTCTCAGTATTGTCTGGCTGGCTTGGTTACTGCCATGATCTCACTGCTTCTGGTTGTCAGACAGTACTAAAATAATAGAAATGATATGCTGAGAATGAGAAAGTGAAGCCATTTTACATATATTTCAAATGTTGCCTCTGTTCTTCTGAATTTTCTCGAACACCGGCAATTTAAACAAACTAACAAGCAGAAAACCCCTCTCTTATTATCTTTTATCCTTTTTTTTTCCCCCCCTGTAATTTATGCATAACGTGTGCTCAAAGAAGCCAGAGGAAAAAGGAGTGTTTTGCATTTATTTTGGCTTGTCTTCCCTTGTAACACGGTTGCTTGGGCCAGAGAAATTGCACGTCACATGGGTGGTGGGGTGGGGGCAAGCTTTGAGAACCCCAAGAAACGCTTCCCTCTCTTTTCTGCTTAGCCTTAATAATAAATGCATTGCCTCACTGAGGCATTAATTGGAATCAGTTGATGTATATAATAAATTAGAGCCCATTCACCACTCGGGTGTCTCAGAGGGATCTAATTTTGTTTTCTTTAAGAAAATCAGAACGCTTGGATGTGTCTGTGGCCAAAGCCAGTGGCCAAAGGACTCCTCACCTGTGCAGCCGAAGGCGTTTGCATGGCTCTGTGTGCATGGCATGAAAAAAGGATGCTTTGTAATTTCAGAAGCATTTTGCCTAAAATAGGAACTCTGAAAAGAGCCTGGCTGCACATGAGGGTTGTCTGTGGCGTACCAGGCTACTGCAGCTAGTTACCTTAACAGCCAGCTGCGCATGAAGGGAAGTATGGGCGCTGCATTTGACAAGTAAAAATGCATTGAATCTGCCACAGTCATTTGTCTTTATTGTAGCCCTAATTTGAATGAAAGCAAGTGCTAATAGAGGACACGGTTTAAGAAAACTCTCCACGCTGCCCTAAATATCTTGCAGAGGGAGAAACTTGCGGTATGATTTAATAGCTTGGTTTATCTTTGCTCCTGGCCAAGTTTGCTGGCGTGGTGATGCTGGTTCCTGCTGCAGTTTTTATCAGGGCAAGCAAGTGCTAATAGAGGACACGGTTTAAGAAAACTCTCCACGCTGCCCTAAATATCTTGCAGAGGGAGAAACTTGCGGTATGATTTAATAGCTTGGTTTATCTTTGCTCCTGGCCAAGTTTGCTGGCGTGGTGATGCTGTGCAATCAGGGCATAATGCTTCCTACCCCCTGCCCCCCTCCAGACTTCCCTGGTGAATGCAGCTCGGAACGTATGGACTCCACGCTGCTCGAGGGGACGGTGCCCGCCCCGCGGAGAGCTCTGGCTGCTCCCCTTCCACGAGCAGTGCCAGGCTGTGCCTGCCAGCACCACTTGTCCCGTGGCACGTCCTCCTTGGGGCTCACAATATGAGCTGCTCAGCAAGGCCAGAGATTTGTGCTAAATGAGGTGCCACCAGGCCTGCTCGCTCACAGTGCCAGCCCGCTGTGCTGCCGTACGGGTGAGCTGGGGATGGGATTGTCCCTTTGGAATCCTTTTTAATTATCTTTAACATGATTCCAGCTTGAAATGATATTTCAATTGAAAGGAACTCAAGGAACAATTACCTTCTTCCATATCTTTGTAAATATTCATGTGCTGATTTTGTTCAGATGTGAGGAGTGGGGGTAGGAAGTGGGGACAGGAAGAATTAGGAAGAACATGACAATTTTAAGTGTAAGCATTAAGACCTGGGATGGAGTAGAACTAGAACTAAAACCCACTTACTTTCAAATATGTAATTTAGGTTTGTTTTTTTTCCTCTTTCTTTTCACTACTTTCAGTGCAACAGAAAGTGAAGTGCAGCTATCCTTTGACCAAACTCAACAAGTGCCAGTGTTGTAAAGGTCTGTTGTGCTGTTGGGGAAAGCAGCCAAAGGATAAAAACTTTCTTGTAAATAGAATTTAGCTGCTCAATTTCTCCATTTTTTATTCCCATCCCCCCTATCTTCCAATACTATAGATATTTATAT
Organism: Merops nubicus; assembly: GCF_000691845.1. NCBI lineage: Eukaryota > Metazoa > Chordata > Aves > Coraciiformes > Meropidae > Merops > Merops nubicus. The sequence goes on along the minus strand of NW_008610347.1, from coordinate 8,736 downwards.
TTTATGCTGTATTGAAGAGCCTGGTACAGGACTCCTTAGAGTCTTTGAAATTGGTCTGGGAATTTTTCTAGTTTTGGTGACCCAAAAGAGACACCTGAACAAGGCTGCAGGTTTTGCCTCTCAGATTTTACTTGCCTCTTCTCTCTCCCCAGTTACCCATCTCCTGCATGAAACTGGGTGGTCCTTTTTGAGTGCAGACCTCTGGTAGCCCTGTGGGCACTCTGAGTTGTGGGGTCCCTCCAACAGATGCTGCTGACTACATGCTAAATTCCCTTGTGATGGTAACTTGGCAAGTCTGTGCTAGGTCGTATCTGAAGACCAAGGCATTAATGCAGCTCTCTAGAGAAAGATGCTTTGTGCAATCAAACCCCTCCCAGTCCTCTAAGAGCAATGCTAAGGCTTTTAATATTGTGCTTTCTGAGTCCCATAGGAGGCAGGGGGAAAATAGAAATACTTTTAACAGCCAGGTTTTGGGTTAAAAAAAAACCAATGTACCAACCCCTAAATAATGAAGCAGATAGATACAGTCTGTTTTAAACCCCTTGTTTATTCAGTATTATTTAATTTCACAAATATTAAGTTTCCCTTTTCCATCATCAGCACTCCTCCCATGGGATGCAAGTTACCACCAATTTCAGTCTTCTGCAGCCTCATTAATGTCACCAGTTGTTCACTTTGACTTATGGGCTTAAATTACCAGAGGCCGGAACAAGTGTAAACACAGTTGGGCTGCCCACGAAAAGCCCGTCCACACCTCAAACTTCTGCAGTAAACAAGAGCTGAGGAATCAGGAGGCTGCAAATGTGGTTGGGGTGTTAAGATAACTCCTTAAAAAACTCCTTGGCAGTAGACAGAACCTAAACCAAAGGGTGTGAGGGTGCCAGCTGCAGTAGCACAGCGAGAGCAGGAGATGCACAGGTATTGGCCATGGAAGGAACAACCTAAGCAGCCCAGCCAAAGGCAGGCCTGTGGATGGCTGCTGGTCCCTGCTGGTCCCTGCTGGTCCCTGCTGGTCCCTGCTGGTCCCTGCTGGTCCCTGCTGGTGCTGACAAGGGGCACAGGTGCCTGCTCTTAATTGCACCCAGCAGAAGTGAGCGGGGTGGGGGGATGGAGCTGCTCCCATCAACAGCAGAAAACATCACAGATCAAATGGGGATGATGAGGGATGAGAGACACCCCTCATCCCCTGACTCTGAAGCTGTTTCCTCCAGCAGAGAACGCTCAGTTAGAGCCCACCCAAGGCTCAGAGAGTGGCTTTGCTGGTTTTTCATAGGGTTTTTTCCGTCAGCCCGGAGAATATTTACCTGAATGCTGGGCAGAGGCACTAACCCTACAAACACCTACAACTCGCTGCCATTCTTTACCTTCTCCTTTGATGCAGTAGTTATAGAAGTACATGTGGTGTTGACTTTTATGTTCTATGCCTGTTAAAACTTGAAGCTGTAAAATAGTAATATAATTACTAACGAGACACGTGCAAATAACGGGGGCACTCCAGCCTGCAGCATCAGATGAGCTTCTGATAGGAGGGGACTCAGTGCTTTTAAAGAAATAGAGCAAGGGGAAAAGTGGGTTGCACATAGAGACTTTCAATGATCTTAGGCTGAACAGCACACAACTTAGAAAGGTTTCCTGCACCTCATAGTTTTATAAGAAGGTTTATAATACTGGCACCATAGTAGGATGATGATTTAGTAAGGAAAAAACCTGTATTTGACTCATGCACTTGTGGCATAACGAGCACAGCCACAAGAGTTATAGAATTTCACATGCAGACATTAAGCTTGTAGTACAATAGTTAAATGTTAGCAGTTTCATCCTTGCTATTTCTTCTCTGAGGAAGAGCTCTTTGGTATTTAGATTAGCAGCAGGATATAATAAACTCGTTAACATGTCAAAAATCTTGTGTTGGGGAAACCGAGGTGGCCGGTGTCTTCTCTTCAGCTGTGCTGTGCAGTAAACCAGCAATTAGTGCTGTGGCTGGAGGACAGGCTGGGGGAGCAGCCCGGGGGTAGCCAGGGAGGACCTGGCAAGATGTTACTGGGAAGTCTGCCTGGTTCCCAGTCGCCGTGTGCTGAGCCAGGGGGACAGAGGAGGTGTGTGAGCAGAGTGCTTGCACGAGTGTGGATGTGGAGAGGCACCAGGAGCTCAGGAGTACAAACAGCCTGTGTCTGCAGGCACAGCCGAGTGTCGTGGGGGTAAAAGGCTGAAGCACAAACAGGGGTTTCTAGCCCAACGCTTTCCTGCTAACAGACAACCCTGATTTTTGTCCTATCGATTATTAATTTGCTTTCAAGGTTTGATATTGCAAGCTGGGCAATTGCAAACAACTAAACGTTAATTAAGCCCCAAACAAATCAACGACAAGCAATAGGAAAAAGTTCCTTGATAAGGAACAAAAACATTTTTGTCGAGGCCTAATAGAAGTTTGAGCTTTGTCCTAGAGCTCTCTCTAGTCTGCAGTGCCTCTCGCTTATTGAATAAGTGAAATGAAGCCCTTGGCGAGAGCTAGTAAGTGTGGGACAAAGGGCAGCAGTGAAAAATGAACACAGTTTCAAAATGCAGAGAAACAGATGTGAATCTGCAACAGAGAAAAGGAGGAAGGGAAGCCCATTACAGAGACCATACCAGGGGCAGAATTTAAAGCTGCAAAACGTTTTGCTCACTGTGTTGCTACCACCACACAGTATTTTACAGACTCATCCTCTTCATTGTCTCTGATGCTAGGGTAGAGAGAGGCCACTTCTCAAACAATGCTGAACATCTGAAGATTCTTGAGGAATAGGCATCAAAAGACCTCGGGCAGGGCAGGGGGAAGGAAAAGGTGGGCGCTTATTAAGTCCTGCTAATGTTGGTGATGTATTGAGTGAAACATCGTGAAAAATGAAAGCAAATCCTACTCTAATCCTGACAGAACAAAAGGCTTTCAGTTAAAATAGAAAAATGCTAAGGCGGTATATATCAAACATAACTTTTATATTAAATGTGCATGTGGTAGAATATGGATCACATTATAAGAAATGTTGTTTGGTTTTTTTTTCTCCTTCAACCAGCACCTAAAGCTCTTGCTTGGGAAACGTTTGAACAGGGTGCTGCTTTCTGTTCGTAAAATTAGATTTTCTTGTGTTTTGTAATTACAAGGGGTTTGCCCATCTGCACTTGGAAGAGAAGAAATGTTGCTCATCAGTCATTAAGTACAAGGTTTACATGTCTAGCATGAGCAAAAGTAGCTGTGCTTATCATTCATCTTTTCTTGACAGGATAAAACAAATATATTGAAGCAGGTTTGTTGTTTTTTTGTTTTTTGTTTTTTTTCAATCCCACCTTTTATAACCATTTAATGGTATCAAATTTATCTGATGACTTTTTCTTTGAGCACAACTTCCCCAATTCTAATTACTGCAACCTTTTGTTCTAAGAATAATAAAATATAAGCCAGAGTTGGCACAGGAGCGAAGTGCTCCCTAGCAAAAGTCAAGTGCTTGCAAAGAAAATAACTCTCCCAGTTCCTCCTTGAAGTCCAGTAGCTCTTGCAACAGCAGTTGTTTCCTTTAATGCATTTAATTTGTCACAACTGCAATAAAGTCTTTTAAAATACCTCTATCCTTAAAAGTGAATGTAGTCCTCCTTGGCTCATCTAGCCTGGTGCCGAAGTTGTCATCTTGGCAGGGAAGAGAATTCATGTATTAGTTTAGGGCTCAAGCAACATAAACAAAACTCAAGTGGCTGGAGGGAAAAAAGGATCATTATGTGAGCGAAAAAAATTAAACATCTTGACTCAACAAATGCTACAGTCCTGTCTTATACCAGACTGTCTGTATGCCAAGTTACAAAAAAGTCATCTGACTTCAGGGGGGAGAGAGGGAAACGGGGTTTGTGTTTCGCTGCGAAGAAACGTCACACAGTAAGAAAAGTGGAAAGGCTTTTTCTAATTATGATTTTTTTCACCTCTTTTTTTTTTCCTTTTATGTCTAGAACAGTTTCATTTTAAATATAGTTGTACCAAATGCAAATGAGGGTTGAAAAGGCAGTTTGTTCCTTACAATAGTGGGGAAAACCAAAGCAAACCTCAGGAGGACTCCCTTAGGGCTGTCCAAGGAGGGCACCCTCACGTGCTGCGCCGTCTCCTGGAAAGAAACCATGACAGATTGGAGGGAAAAGATTTCTCTATCCATCTTGTTATGTCACCTCTTATAAATCAACATATCTTAATTAATTACATTCTTTTCATACCAAGACTTTAAAATTGATGAGGGTGTGCCAGTGTGTATTTATTGCTCATTAGCTGCATGACTCTACAGAGTTTCTGTGCCCTATTCCCACATGTTTAAAAACTCTGCAGCATACTGTGGACATCTCATTTTACTTACTGTATGGATAATTGCCTCGGTCACGGTGACTTAATTGTGATGCTATCCTGAAGCAGACATAGGAGATGCATAAAATTATTCTTGGGGTGTGTGCGCATTTTTACCTGTCACGTGCGTGCACATAAATATCTGTACCTAAACAATACATAAGGGCCCCAGATTAACTCCACTTAAGGACAACAGCATGTTTGGGAGATCACAGATGTGTGTATTTTGCTTTCCTCAAGTTTAAATTAAACATGATTTCAGCAGGCAAAGGGTTAATTGTGTATGATGGCAGCAATGGCTGTTCCTCAGACAGCCCCACAATGCACAGGGTCACCCAGTAAATATTTCTGTCGCTCGTTCTGACACGCCAAAATTTACTTGAAAAAGAAATCAAAATGAAGCTGAAATAGGTCTTTTAACTCAGCTCATAACTAGTCACGTTTGGTACAAGCTATGGGCTGAACTGCAGAGATTGATTTGAGCAAACAAAACAAAGCTTAAAGGGAAGCAGCCGAAAATGAGTTCTGCTGGTGACACTGGAGCAGAACATCTCGGGCTGTGGTACAGCTGAGTGCAGATATCTGGGTGGATCGTGCTCGTCCTGTCTCATTAGTCTGCCAGTTGTTTAAAGAGCACTGGCCACTCCTGCCAGAGCCAGAGAGGAAATGGTGAGGGGAAGAGGACAACATGGAGAGTTTCCCAGACTGGAGCTAGCACAGGGAGATAGCAACCAGATGGAAACTGTCAGGAATAGTGAGGCTACAGCTACTGCTGCTCGCAGATGGACAGAGGAGGGAACGAGGGGAAGAGGCTGAATGAAGGATGGATCATGCTGAGGAGCAGAAGAAAAGATCGTGACAAAGGAGCAGGGAAGGGGTGTGAGAGCAGGTCTGGGTTTGAGAAGCCCAGCTCCACACTGAGCTGGCAAACAAGAACTTTGCTGAAAAAATGAGTTTGCAAAATTTTTAAATTTATCCAGGGAAAACATGGAGATCTTTCAGTATCTGCAGCAAAATCCAGGCAGATTTGTCTCTGAAATGCTCAGCAAATAGGGCAGTTGCCTGGGATGAATGTGCAGGTCAGGTTTCTGTCTGCTTAACCTGAAGTGATGGAATTTAAACCTGGGTCTCCCTCAGCCTGTCACCTGCCTGAAAACAACCCTATGCAGGCAGAGGTAGTGCCTCTGGTGCAATAAACACCAGCTCCCTGGCACACGGGGGGCACTGGGGAGAGCAACTTGTATTCCAGACTGGCAGTACAGCATTCACCTGCAGTGAGAGGGGCATGGGTTAAAATTCCCATTCTCCACTAGGCAAGGTTCCCTAACTCCCACATTTTTAGCTATTTTTGAGGTAGATCTGTGATTTGGATGAGAAACACAGAAAACTTACACAAGAGTTCCCACTAGATGTACCCAAGGCTTTCTTTTTATTCTTGGAGCCCAGAAATGAAGAGTGGCCCCAGGCAGGCACCGAAGAAGTCAAGACTGTCAAACCCAGCAATGCTTCCTCTGCTGGGTGATCCTCACTTCAGGAGGAGGAGACAGCAACTGGGGGCAGCCAGGTCACTTCTTAGTCAGTAGTGAATTCAGATCTCAGAGCCCAAGTCTCTTGCTCATTCGTTACCTGTGAGAGTTCCCCATGTGCTGGGGTTTATTTTTTTTTGTGCTGAAGGATGATTTCTGTCACAGCTCTGAGCTCCTAAGAGCAGCAGAGATGCTGCAATGCCCTGTGTGGCCTCCTGACCCACCTGTGCCTTGTAGTGCTGGGCACACTCCTCAATTCCTGGACTTTGCAGTCAGGGGTGAAGCTCAGTGTTTCTACCAAAGGAACATCTTTGGGTGAGTTTGAGCTAAAAGCACCGAGGGAGAAGTAGGATTGCTGATGCTTTTTGATGGGAACTGAAGCATTGGGATGGTTACCAGCTCAGACCTAGAATTTTTGTCCAGACACCAAACCTCTTCATCCAGAGCCAGTAAATGGCCTGATAGTGGAAAACAAACATCTAGTCCTCTAGAGAAAATAGGAGTCATCTCTAATTTAGTTTTTAATAATATTTATTGTTCTGTTGATGTGCTCAGCATTTTGTAAGACCTGCTACCTATTCCATCTCAGGATTTAAGGTGCCTGACAAATGACTGTTTCCTAAAGCACCTTGGCATTTTTTATTTCTGCTACAAAAATATGCTTTAAGAATTTGCTCAAAAGAGCTCTTATTTCTTATGATGCATTCTTTAATCTTTGCACTTTAAGAATGAGTTGTTCTACCTGTGTCCATATGAAGAGTTCCACTTTAAATTATATCTATGGGAGTACAAACTGGTAAAAAAATTGCAACGTGTATACACGCTTTCAAGGCTGGGACCTCCAGTTTTCTTGAGGCAAATGCTGTTAAGAAATTGTTTGTGCTTGCACCCATTGTTTGTGTGCCACTGGATTTTTTTTGATACATCTTTGTACACAGAATTCTTCACTCAGGTTACTGGCAGTTTCTTTAAATGATGTCAAAACAAACACTGAAATAAGAATAGTTGAGTTTGGGCGTATCCGGTGCAACTGGCACTCCGGTTCAGTTACTTTGTTTTGACTCTGCTTCAGTGGAGATCTTAGTCTGGTCTTGCAACTTGTTCATGTTTGTTTTTTACTTTATCCAAAGTCGTTCTGTCCAGCAGCATAATACAATTTATGTATTCTTAGTGTAACTGAAAATATTTTCCATACATTATAACAGTAACTCTTCAACTATGGTGTAGGTCATTCAGATACTAACGTGGTTAGGATGCCAAGATCTCAGTGCTGTCTGTAACTATTATTCCTGAGAGGCTGAGAAATCAAGGCTCTTTCCTAGCTTTACTTCCTTTCTTGTTTCTTGACATGAATAATGGCTGTTCAGTAACAGGGAAACTCAGTGCATTTTTAGGTGATATCACATTAAGAGTGAGATTCCTAACTGCAGTTCTCAGGGGCTGGAAGTTCTTGTAAAATAGAGTTTTACACCTTTCAACTAATGATCATGCTTTGCTCTCAGGGCTGAATAGAGCAGCTGCTTTGCAGGGGTCCCCTGAGCTGGGACCTGCACCTAGAGCAATGGCCTCTTAACATCAGGACATTAACAACATTACTGTTAGGATGTGGCAACATTCAGAAGGGATTAATTCAGTTGGAATACTCTGCTTTGATCATTATTTTCAAAGTAAACAGCTCCTGAGAAGAGGTGAGCTGCAGGAGAGGTGTGCAGGTGACATCCCGATGGTCAGGGGGGGCAGTGCCTGCTGGCTGAGGCTGCAGGGAGGTAACACGTCAGGGTTTTTGCAGAGGTGTCTCAGTGGTGTAGAGCTCAGTGCAGCTCAAAGCACTCGTGTGCATGTTGAATCCACCACTACAAATGCTCATTTCCAAGGTCCAGGCCTCCCTCTGCCCTTCGCCCTCACCCTGCGTGGGCAGGAGCCACCCACCGTGGCACGGCTCTGGCGGGGGTCTCGCTGTCACCCGTGGCATCCCAGGCGCCATTCCTCACCCAGCTTCCACCCCGGGCCTGTGCCAGGAAGGGGCCCTGTGCCCTTCTCGCTGCGAGATGCGTTTTTTTCCTGCCCGGGAACTTTGAGCGATCACATGGCTTCGTGTCTGTGCGTGCCTGTTAAAGTACAAGTCGTGGTTCG
>NW_008610347.1:448-689 GCF_000691845.1 Merops nubicus | reverse complement strand
GTTCGAGCCCCCCGGGGTGCCCACAGGGCTCGCCCCCCGCCCTCCTGCAGACCCCTCTGTGGCAGGCGGACAGGGCCCCTCACCCAGCGGCTGAGGGTGCGGGAGCCCCGCGCTGGGCCCAGGCCGGGGCCGGAGCATCTTCCTCCCGGCTCCGGCGCTTTTTGCTGCCCGCTCTGGTAAGTGTTGAACATTTGTAACTTGCGGGTTGGTTGTGTGTGGGTTTTTTTAATTTTTTTTCGGT
>NW_008610347.1:0-254 GCF_000691845.1 Merops nubicus | reverse complement strand
AAAACATAATGACATGGCATTAGAGACCCCGAGAGCAATTAACAGGCTGCTTAATTAGCAAAAGGAATTAGAATTTGAGTGGCTGATCTTTGCTTAAAGACTTGTAAAAAAGCTGGAGCAGTTATCTGATTATGCATTGATCAAACAGGCTAACCCTGTCCTTAGGTAATTCTCTCCCCTCCATTGTGGTCTTTGACTATACAACTGTTTAAATATTCTGACCTGCCCCGGGAGAGCCGAGGGGAGCTGTGCCC
>NW_008610346.1:3843-8589 GCF_000691845.1 Merops nubicus | reverse complement strand
CACCGGCCCTCCGCCAGAGCCCGCCGCAGGAGAGGGGCCGTCGCACCGGGCAGCACAAGGCGCAGCCGGGCCTCCGAGTCCCACTGCGGGACGCTGCCCAGGGACTGCGCTGCCCCTTTGCTGCCCCCGCGCTGACAGGACAGGAGGGCGGTAACGGCGCCCGAGGCTGCCTGTGACGGCAGAAAGCCGTTCCGAACTGTCACCCTGCCCGGGCCTCAGCAGCCGGGGAAGCGGCCGCTCTGGCGGCGCCTCTCCCCTGTCGGCAAGCGCTGGTCTGTCCAGCAAGGGTTTGCGGCGTCCAAAACCGCCCTGAAGTCCTCCAGTCTCAGCTGCAAGCACAACCTAAAGGTTTTCCGATTTTTATTGACAGGCAGTTAACCTTAATATACACATAAGTCGCCAGAATCCATCTCCAAAGACTTTTCAGAATGCTGAAAGACAGGCAATAAATAACACTTAAATGAAGAACATTCCCTTTAATTGTTTAACACCCTCCCACCTTACATAACAATCTGACAGCCCTTAACAAGAACAGAATACATGTTAAAGACAGCATTCCATTTTACCAAACAAAAACTAGAAAATAAATCTAGCTTAGTAAAACATTGCACTATGATAATCTCAGGCTACCCTTATCTGGTATAGAGACTTAGAATCCCAAAGGAAATATTTCCAGCATCTACAGAAAGCAGAGAGAGGCTCGCTCCAGAGCAATCAGAAGTTGGCAAACGTTTTAATCGTCAATTACGTCAAGTGTAAATGAAGTGATTAAAAAAGTGACTGAAATGATGGCAGTATGTTACCTACATAAAATATATATTCTAGAGAAGAACTTTAGCTACATAAAAAAAGCCTTTTTAACCCTAAGGAGGGATCAATATTCATGGCATAATACAAGAAATAAAGATTCGGTCTCTAGAAGACAGAACTACACACTTCGCAGATGATTGAGACGCTTAACTTTACATACACTATAGTTAAACCACACCACTTCTGACTATTTTTTATTAAATGCCTCCAGTAAACGCAGCAAGTGTAAGAAGAGATTGAGGATGTCCAAGTAGAGATTGATTGAAGCCAGTATGTACTCTTCAGGGGACAGCTTATGCATCAGCAAATGAGTGTCATAAATAATAAATCCACAGAACAGGAGGGCTCCGGCAGCAGCAAACACCAACTCTATTGTCTCACTGTAGAAAAACAGCTGGAGGCAAATGAAACATGAAAAAAAGAAATCTGTAAATTTAATTTTCTTTCAAATGTTAAAATCTCTCCACAATGATACACCAACCTTAAAACACATACACACAAATACATGACAATGACATATCAATGTTCCTATTTCTTATAGTCCCCAGTCACACAATCTCTTTAACCGAGTACAAGTGCCTGCAGTTAAGAGAGATGAAGCTCTGGTCTCCAGAATATTAAGAGCAGAAAAATGAGAAAACAAAAATACACTTAAGCCCCAAATCTCCTTCCCATTCTCTGAATCAAGTAATGGGTCTCAATTAAGAAATGTTGTCTATCAATGCAAATATGACTTTTACATTAGCAAGAACAGCATCCAACAAAAATGTGAATCATTAAAGGATGGTTAAAAGCTCAGCAGCATGATCTACAACACTAACGGTTCTCCTTAGAAATTTTGTTTCATTAAGCTATACTGGACTGTCAAAACCCTTTTTGCTATACTAGAAGCTAGTTAAAAGCTTTATGTTAAAGAATATTTTTTAACCTTGAATACAAGATATCTTACCCTCAAGAAACCTGAGAAGATTAAAATCCACAAACAAGCAAAGAGGCTGAAAACAAAACAAAACAAAACAAAACAACTGTGATCAACAATAAATTTTCTTCCAAATTTTACTTAAAATCTCTTCCCTTTTTATTAAAACTTTCCACAAGATATTTGGTAAGTAAATGTCCATCACTCTTAGATGCCAAATGTTCATTGGTATCAGCAGTAAAACTCAGGTCTATAAAGCTGTCAAAAGCTATGTCCTAATTTTAGTTTAAAAAAAAATAACTACTTGAAGCAGCTGCCTTCTGTGTCAGTGAAAAATCCAGGTAAACAAGTTTGCTAGTGTATTACTATGGTTTTATTAATCATAATCACAGAAAACAGCTTCTTACCAAGAAAGCAGAATTGCATAAAATTAATAACGTAAGATCAATGACACCCTCATCATTCCCTTGAAGCAGGTTCTATTCCTGTATTCCTTCTTATATGTGCAAAGCTTACTTTAAGAAAGGAAAAACTTTCTCAACAAAACAAAACAAAAAATCATTAATATGACAACATACCCTGCTCCAAATTTGCTGAAGTCTCTCTTTGACTGCAAGGTATATGCAGTCAGTCCAAGAAATACAGCTGTAGTAAGAATAAAGGCTTGCAAGACGACAGACACATCGTAGAAACTCACTATAAACAGGAAAAGTAAACTGTCATTTGAAGAACACTACACTATGTGTTATCTTTCGAGGAAGCAGAAGTTTAAACTTTCACACAAAGAGGGAAAAAAAAATCTTAACTGTGAACAGAAACAGTAAATTATGCCTCAACTTGCCTTTCCACTTCAAAATCACGATTATAGGACTCACGGACCCTTGCATTAGTGAAGACTGACAATTACCTTATAGCTGCAGCTTAAATGGAAATAGCATCTACACTACTCACAATAAAAACCAAACAAACGAAAAAAGAAAATAAGTATTTTAAGCTTAGATACATGGGATCTTAAGGGAAAGGCTATCAGAATTTTTCATGATACTGAAACAAGGAAGAAAAAAATTAGTCCTCTGTGAAAGCTCGTAAGGTTTGGATTTGGGAATAGCAGGGGAAAGAAAGCAAACTGAGTGGAACCTTTTTGTTCCCTCATTAATCTTTCTTTTCCCCAAATGACTTGGTTTTTTGGGTTGCTGGTTTTGGGGTTTTTTTTTGTTTGTTTTTTTTTTTCCAGGAGATCCTAAGCCATAGTGAAGAGGTTTCATCTTCTGCTGGAAGCTACAGTATAAGGTGATGCCACAACTTGTCTGCACACAGCCCTATCTCAGTCCTGACAATGAGGTACAAAATTCTCCATACTCAAACTCCCTTGGAGAAAACTGAGGGGGAAGATAAGGGCACTTCACTTGCAGATCAGCTTTGCTGAGAGCTGCCTGTATGACACCAGCTAGAGTCAAGCTCCATTCTTTGCACACCAGCTACTTTATGGGATGGTGGCCAACTGCCCAAGTGACTTTGGACTTCTGGAATTTCTGCTGCTCTCTGGACACTGCAGACAACCCTAGTATTTCTAGCTGCCTAGGAAAGAACTTTGCTAGCTCTACCAAAAGATCAGATGGCACAACTCATATTTTCAGTTCTGGATCAGAATCAATTTTTCTCCCTTGATTCCCTATTTGTTGCTAAACTTTAGTTAGTGTAATTAAAATTTTCAAACAGGGGGTTTATTATCATTGTAGTCACACCTAGGAATCTCAGATGGCAATTAGTACAAGATACTGGATTCCTTTTCAAACTTCTTTATGGAATCAGTCACTAAGATGGCTACCACTTACCTGTAATGGCAACTGTCAGTGCTTCCAGTAGGGTCTACAAAAAGTAAAAACAAAAAATCACAAGAATTAAAATAAACCCCAAACAATCACAAAACACTTGCACAGAGACTTCACATGTAATGAGTCCCATTCTGCTACATACTCCCAGCACGTGTTACATGAATCTTTGTACGTGAAAACAAGAAGTTGTTGTGTTACATAAAAAGAATACAATATGAACTGAAAATTAATGAGAAAGCATCTATAGAAAAATGGCATTTAGGTTTTTTGCTCAAAGCACACAGCATTCTTATTACACTTCTTACAAACTATTCAAGGGACTGTAAAAAGTAATATACTCTTAATACCTTTTAAGACAGCTGTCTGCATTGACTTCCTTTTTCCATTCACCCTTGTTTTGAAACAGCTAAATTAAACATATTATTGATGTCTGGGCTGAAGGCTAGCATGGGCCCCGAGTTTTTTCTAAAATATAGTTCCAAATTATGTTTCATTACAATAAAATATGAGAAAAGTCTCTTATGTTGTGAACCAGAAGTAACAGAGCATTCAACCTATATTCTGTTTAAACCTATTTATCACACACAGATTTGAATCGCTCTATTCCTACGCAGTGTAATACTTCAATTATTATACCACAAACATTTGGCCAAACTATTACATTACTCCTTGTTACAGCTGCACTTCTTGAAAGTTTTTAAATGCTTTCCTGCAAGAGTTTAGAAGTCAGGAAGAATATAACTGTGCTACCATTTAGAGTCTACTTCCACAGCAAAACTGTCTTGCCCTTGTATCACAAATACAATTTAGGCAACTCCTAAGGCATCAAATTCTAATTGTGCTACTGTGACTTCTCTTCAGAAGACTGATTTGTTACATAACCCAAAATATCCAAGAGCAACAGTTAGCCCAACATCAGAGAGGAGATTGAAGGTTGAGGACAGCTCTGATTGACCTGCCTGTGTAGGAAACATGGTCAGAATTTAGCATCAAAAAGACAACGATTAAAGAAGCAAACACATACGGTTGGTTGCATTTAGGTCTCTGCTGATTTCTGTCCATCAAACAAATAGGGTAACAGAAATGCCTCCTCCTTTTCTACTGAGCAATTTCATAGAAATATCACTGATATCAACAGAACAATGAGAGCAGACAGACAGGTATTTACACAAACACGGGGGG
>NW_008610346.1:0-3812 GCF_000691845.1 Merops nubicus | reverse complement strand
GGGAAAGAAAGCCTGTTCAACTCAATTCCACGTTCTAATACTTCCTAAAATGATGCTGGAAGAAACCAAATGTAGAGGCTATCAAGGAACAACCTATGGACAGAATCTCAAAAAAGTATCTCAGGCCTTTGTAAGTATATAGAGCATCTTTCAAGGAATATAAGAAATTACCCATCACTAGTTTGTTTCAAGAAGTTCATCACAATTAAAGATATTCTCACGTTTATTAAAACAGAAGTTCTATGAACACTTACAAATCCAAAAAGCAGGTATAAATTAACAGGATGCTGGTGTCTGTAGAGGGTCAGTGCCATGATTATAGCCAAAGATCCAAACCCAGATATCAAAAGCAAGGCAGGCCTATAAAGTTCCATACAAAAAAATAATCAAAATTATATATATCCGAAGTAAATCATATATCCAAAGTAAATGTACAGCAACTTTTACAATAAAACTGCTCTACAACATGCCACCACAGACAATCAGCTAAAAATAGTGCAGTCACAAGAGAATTTTTTCATAGAGAAGCTAAAGATTGCCCAGGAATCCATCACCTGGAGACAAACCCATAGGAAGAGGAAAATCCATCTGTACTAAAGTAACAGTATTGACGTATATGTAATATTTTGCCTGTTTTTTATAGCTACCTGAATGCAACAAACATAGGCGCTAACTGCACCAAAGAAAATCAGTACTGACCCCTAAGTACTGCTATTATTAAATCATTCAAGCAGCCCTCCAAGCAAAAACTGGCCCAAGATCAAACAATAAGTCACAACAGTTCTACGTGAGCAGGACTATTTTAAATTTAAATCAGATTTAATTAGAGAATTGTAATCTTACAACCTCTGCTGCATACACTACAGCTTATACAGAAACTTTCCTATAGTGTTTGATGCTCCTTTTTTGACTTGGGCTTTGAAGTGAAAGTAAAAGCACAGACTGCAAGTGCACTTTGGGCAAAACAGGAACCAGATCCAGCGGACTCCTTCCCCCAGCTGTTCTTTTCCCTTGTTTGTCCACCACAGTTTGGACTTTGAGACTTTTTTTTTTTTCTTGTGAAAATCTGAGAGGCAAAAAGAAGCAAGCCCACAGGAATGTTAGCAGACTAGTTTTGCAGGGTGGGGAGAGGTTAAAAAAAAAAAAAAGATGGGGGAGGGAGACAGGAGTAAAAGTAGCTCAGCTTTTTAGAACAGGTACCTATAAAAAGCATTCCAGATTCCATAAGTAGATAATTTGACTATAAAACAAGAAATGTCAATAACTGAGATGTTCTGCAACTGACATATAGGTTTTCATAGCATAAATATTAAAATAAGCACTATTAATAAAATATTAATTAGAATAAAATTTACTGCTAATAAAATAGATTTTAATACTAAACTAAGGAGAAAAATGTCAGAGAAGAAAAGTTATTTCTTAATCAGGTTACAAAACTTCTATTACAGTATCAAAACACAGGGTATAAAACTGGTTAGGAATACTGAAGTGTTCCAGAGCAACAAACTACATCAACTATACTGAACATGCTAAACAGCTCCATTTCATTTTAGAATTTACCTTTCGTGAACAAACGCCTGCACTCCAGTAGAGTATAGAAAAATTGCAGATGTGACTGTGGTCAAAAGAACTTGAATGGAAAGAATGCTGTAGACTTTACGTAGAAAAGCTAGAATAAGGAAAAGAAAAATGAAATAACTTTTGTGTTTCACTTACAAAGTTCAACAGTAAATCAGATACAAGTTTTCTATTTGATTAGGAACCTTTAGAAACTCTTTATTCAATAAAAAAAAGCACAGAGCAAAGTGATAAGAAACCATGTAGATGATCAGAGGGCTGAAACAGCTCTCCTACAAGGACAGGCTGAGAGAGTTGGGATTGTTGAGCCTGGAGAAGGCTCCAGGGAGACGTCACTGCAGCCTTCCAGTATCTGACAGGGGCTACAGGAAAGCTGGGGAGGGACTTTTTACAAGGGCTTGTAGAGATAGGACAAGGGGTAATGGCTTCAAAGTGTGAGAGGGTAGATTTAGACTAGACTTAAGGAAGAAGTTTTTCACTGTGAGGGAGGTGAGACACTGCAACAGGTTGTCCAGGGAAGCTGTGGATGCTCCATCACTGTAGGTGTTCGAGACCAGCTAGGATGTGGCCCATGGCAGGGGAGCTGGAACTAGATGGTCTTTAAGGTCCCTTCCAACCCAAACCATTCTATGGTTCTTCCTTAAAGAGCTGACACAGAATTCCAGAAAATTACATTTATTCATGAACTTCCTTGTTTAAAAAACAACGATAACAAAATAAATACAAAAACCTTTTGCAAGGGAATTACTTTGGAGTATTTTATAAACTACAAATACTTAATCTCACTCAGAAATTACTAACAGCATACATTCTCCATCATGTTACCGGTATCTAATGGACCTAAATGAAGAAAGATTAACTTGGAAGTTCTGTGGAAGACAGAAACCAACATAAAAATTTTGAAAGCAAAAACTTCTACAGTAATACCTATTTGATTGATCTTCTATGTTAAATATCTTTTGTCATCATTTGCAACTTGAATTGTACTGGATGGGTATCTACAGATACAGAGTGGTAAAAAAATGTCTAAATACCAGAATTAAGCTTACAGACTTCATAATTCTAGAATGATAAAGGAGCGGAGAGTGGTTCAGGACACAGAGATACATCATATAGATATTCCTTCTTCCTAATAGAAGGAGACCAAGTCCATTAGGCAAAATGCTCTGAAAGGAGAAATAAGCTTATAGGGAGATTCAATTTAATCTTTAATAGCACAGTCTAAAAACTTTAAGAGCACATCCAACGAGAAACTGAATTATCTGCTTGCACGAGGTAACATTAAATATATTTGTAACACGTAAGGGACTAGGGCCTATTTTGTTGTAATAAACTGAAGAAACCTAGAAGTAGCCTACCAGCTAACATAAGCCTTCTCCCTGCATTATTAAAGGCATCAGCAATCTTGCTAATGGCAATACCTCTTTTGTACTTTCTATGGCATCCTTTATTTTCCAAAGAAGATAAAACTGTATTTTTATAGGAAGAGGTCTCCTGTCCAGCAGAAATATCTACAGAAAAAAATCATAGCACAATGCTGGTTTTATTCCAGAAAGTATCCAGTAACACTGTAACTATTTCATTAAGGATTACCGGTTAGGCACCTTCTTCAAGGTATTCAATGCGTTTGAGACTTATATACTAGCAGCAGAACATTATTTCCTGGACACTAGCATGGCCTTTTAGCACACAAATGTTTCACCAGAAGGTACAGTATTTTAACACCTTACAGGAAAAATTCAAATCCCTCAGTATTCTGGTTAAATTACTGTAATTATGAGCACAAATTTTAGCACTTATGCATCTCGTGTGTTATGTTTGGGCTTCAAAACACATCACTGGGGAAAATCAAGTCTGAATCTATATGGATGTAATCCGCCTGACAAAAAGACCTACGTCCTATACGCTTAAATGATAAAATCTTCCGCCGGCCACCGATCTTTCTCTTGCCCTTGAAGCTTAGCCAGGGCCAACCAGGACGGTTACCACGGCTCAGCTCCTGAAGTCAGCCACACCGGAGGAACCCCCGAGCGGAACCCGCTGGCAGCAGCGGGCTGTGGCACCCCTCCGACCGCCCTGCGAGGGAAGGCAGCAGGGGCTGGGGGGGCGAGCTCGGAGGGGGGCTGCGTGTGTCTGCCCGCTCCCTACCCATGCGGATGTGGACGCTGGACGAAGCCACGTTGCTGCCGTAGTTGAAGTCATCTTCGATGGAGCTCCGCGGGTAGCGCTGCTCC
>NW_008610345.1:10479-28594 GCF_000691845.1 Merops nubicus | reverse complement strand
TTATATTTTAAGATATATTTATATATTATATCTATATCACCACTGTATTTGGTAACATACCGATATCATGCCTGCCATTATAAGGGCAAGGGGGCAGGCCAGGCTGGGCCGGGCACTTGGGTCTCTGGTGCAGCACCATTGGTGCAAGGCTAGTTGGTTGGTGCCATTTATATCTCTCGCTTTATATATTGTTTCATTACTGCTATCAGTACTATTAAGTACTAATTATTAGTACTATTGTTAGTACTGCCATTAGTGCTATTAATGCTGTTGTTTCTTCTTCTCTTGTGCTGTTTTATTAAATTCTCCTCATCTCAACCCACAGGGTTTTACCTTTCTTCCCTGTTCTCCTTCCAGTCCCACCGGGGGGGTGCTTGTGTGATCTAGTTTTTTTTTTCTTATGGAATAGTTTGAATATTCCTTTTTTAATCATTAAAATACTAGATTATTTGGGGTATAGTCTACACTGAAAACATGGGTGTGAATGGTGAGTAGAACAGCAATACGCACACTAACTGTAAATTAACAGTCTGCCTGTAGCGGTGCCAAACCCATCTCAATGTAATTGTCTCTGTTGATACACGCCTATTTAATTTTAATGGAGAATGTTTAATCGGCCAAATTGTTTTAACTGTGAAAACTTTAAAATAAGAGAATTGAAAGAATCTTAACTGTTATTCACCACTGTCTTTCCGTTACCATTGTCTTTCTTTAAATCTAGGTAATTTTAGCTTTGTGATGGCAACCTGGTGGTGACATGGGAAGACAAGTTGATTTTTTAGGGTCAGTTATGCTTTAAAAACTCTTTATAATCAATGTAACAAGTGGGTGCAAGTGCAGTGGCACACATATTTATACTACAAAACACCTGGTAAATGAATGTATTTGAAAGCAGTTCTTTTGATCTTTTGCTCAGGGAGATCTGTGTCAACTAGTGGATAAATATCCATTTTCGTTTTAAAGGAGTTTTCTCATTTTCTCTTGGAATGAAATGTTTTCCCAAATTCAAGCATGTTTCCTTGCTGCAGTTAAAAGCTGAGTGAACAAAACTGTATTTTTCAACTAATAAATCCTCTAAAAATCCTCTAAAAGGGAAATCTCATTAGGGTAATGAATACATGGAATTGTTGTTTGTTATAGACAATTAACCTCCATTAATTAGAGTGGTGTGTTCACAGAAGAGGGATTGTTCATTTGACAGAAAGTGTTTTATTTGTGGGGAGAAAAAGATATCTCAGATAACTTGCCAAAATAATTTCAGTTCTGGCTGATGACACTAAGATACCATGGGCAGTGCAAATGCAAGCTGTCTGGAGAGTTGCAGAAGGATTTTGTGACTCTGAGTGACCACTTAGTAAAACAGCAGGTGAAATTCAGTGCTGATGGGTAGAAAGCAGTGTAGATGGAGACTTTCTCCAAGCTTTACATGCACAACAACAGGATCTGACCTAACTATTACTGCTCAGGAAAAAACTTGGCCTGTGACAGCCAGTTTTCTGAAAATGGCGGTGTTCAGCAGCAGGCAAGAGGTAAAAAGGAAAGTGCCTGGAACTGCTGGCAGAGGCACAAAGAACAGAACAGAACAGAGGAGAGATCACCATTGTGCTGAAGTGTGAATCCTCAGCTCAGCTCCTGGTTGCATGCCAACCATCGCTGTGCTCTTCCCAGCTCAGAAAGCTCTCTGCTCCCTGGCTGCTTGACGGGACTTGGATATGCCCAGCCGCCAGGCTGCTGCGGGGCACGTGCCAGTGGCCAGGACAGATGTTGGTCATGTGCGTGGGCTCTGCTCAGCTGACAGGATTGTGCACGGGTCCAGGTCTAGGTGGACCTGCAGGCTGTGGTTTCACTGACTGGCGCCTTTCTTACCGATTGTACTTTGTGTTCACAGTCCCAATTACTTGCTTTTAAACAGGCATGCCACTGAAATGCAAATCAGACACAAATCAGCATAGATACCCCTGTGTAAGCCTGAGGATCAAGCCGTGGGGTAATTCCCAGAGCCATGGGAATCACTACTCCCAGCTACGAAAGGCACCGACCTTGAAGGGGCTGAGGTTGGTTTGAAGCCCACCTCCTGCTTACCCCAGCCCACACCTGTCAGAATGCAGGGTCACTGCCAGCTCCAGTTTGCCCATTGGGGAGGCATTTTGCAGTTTCCAATGTTAATATGTGGAAATAAGGGGGGAGGAGAGTGTTGCAGTTCCATTGAGAGCAGTGCCAGGGAGATGTCTAATATTACAATCCACTTACATCCCTGGAAAAAAAATGTTACCATCTCTGTCTCCCTCTATTTAATTTAGTGGCCTTTGAGGACAATTGCTCAGTCACAGAAAGATGAGTTTCAGAGACTGGAGCCCTGATACCACAAGCTTTCCTGCTTTTGCAAGCACTGGAGCCTGACATATTTGCAGTGGAATGGATAAAGTACTAATTAATATGGCTTTGCTATTGATTTTGCTTTTTCCTCTGCTGCTGGATCATTTTACTATCAGCTTTATGATTTTGTTGGTAGATCTGCATACCTTCTTTCTCCCATGTTAATTTTTCTTTGTGAGATGGAATTGATGCTGCTATTAGGGACTTCTGCTATTTGTTATCATCACAGGTGTAAGGAAGGCATTGTTATCTTCTTAAAATTTACATTATCATTTCTGTTGCAGTTAATTCTTAGTCATTCTGTGTCAGTGTTGCTGCCTATTGTGAAGACAGAATGCTAATGAAAAGTGGGCCAATTCTTAAGTGCTGTGATCAATATGCAATACTTCTTACGTGTTACCCTTTACTGTATGGATTTAATATCACATCTGATTTACACCTAATAAAGCAAGGGTCTGCTTCTAGGGTCGTTCTCTCTTATTTTTTTTTTTTTTTTGGGTGGAGCATTTTCAACTTCAGGTGGTACTGTATGTCACACTTCGCTGAAGGAGCCATCCTATGGCTGCACCCAGCTCTCCTTACACAACTAATCTGACTCAAACAAAAAACTTTTCGACTTCAGTAATCTGCCAGCCATGGTCAAAGATGAATCCTTTTTCCAAACTTTTCTTGCAGTCCCAGTGTTTTAAAGATGGAGAAAAATGATCTACTTAAACAGAAGTGCTGTGGCCTTGCTGGAGTAACCAGCATGAACAATTGCCACATCATCTCTAGACTGCTGTGTAATGTTTTAGTCAAGCTCTTTTACACGTTTCTGGATTTGATGATCAGGTTTATTTTGCAGCTTTGACAGCTAGAAGCAGGCATCCTGATCTCCTGATTTGTAATCCTATTAAATAATTTCAGTGGGATCATGCAAGAGGTGATTCCAGGGCCAAATGGCCTTGCTAGTCTACATGCCTTGATACTGCAGAAATGCTTCCCTGGAGCTTAGTACATAAGGAGAGTATCCCATGGCTGCTTCCTTGGAGACATTGGTGAAGCTAAATGATGGAGTATATTTTCAACAAGTACACTGTATTTCAGACCCTGGGTCTTTTTTAGCAGATATTCTGTGTTTTTCCTCTTCAGTGTTTTGACTTGTCTCTTTAGGTTATAATTCAAATGTTGATTGCATTAAAAAGATAAGTATTGATTTTCTTCTATTTGCTTAATGAACATTTAACACCAAGCCACCTGTGCTCTGGCAGCAGTTGAAGGGTGGCTCAAAATGGTGACAGCAGGTGAATCACAGATATATTTCTCCCTGATACACCAGGGGCCAGTTGTCCTGGGCTCTAGGAAAGCACATACTAGTCTAAGACACCTGTATTTTTTCAGAATAGTTTTCCCCACCTACAAACCCCTCTTTATAAATGTGGTACCTACAAAGAAACAGGTCTGTGTCTTCTCCAGATGTTGATCTCAAATGCTGTGCACATGCCATAGGTAGGCAGAAAATCTAGAAAGAAATGAGAAGTTTGGATTACAACCTGCTCTTACCACATTTTTGTGTCAAGCCGTGGTACTTAGGGGCACAGCACATGGATGTGGGGGACTACAGCAAGATGAGGGCCTTGCTGGAGTGCTCCTGCAGAGCTGAAGCAGGCCAAAGGCATCACGTTTAGCGTGCATGTACTCTGAGGTGTCAGTTTCCACCAGCTCCACCCTCTTATCTGTACTCAAATTTCCCTTTTAGTCCATAGCAAAGACTAGATGCAAAGTACAACACGTATGCACTGTGGGCAACCGAGATTTCAGGATCACGGTTGAAAATGGGCAGTTCTCCACCTGCACAGCATAGATGTCTTAGTGACTCATGTTTGGGCACCTCATGGATCCTTCCAGGATGCTCTTCTGTCCAAGATTAGGCAGCACACAGTGAAGAAGTTGGAACAAATTTTGTCTCACACATGCCACAGTTGTGGACTTCCCTACTGTTCTGCTTGAGACAGGAACCTCCAGGGATCTTAGCTACTGTTTTGAGGGAAATGAAAAGCTGCTTCATGAGCTTCACATTTTTTGTGAGCTTTGACTTAACATTTTTTCCATTCATTCACCTTCTTCACTTGTTTTCAGAATGGTACTATCAATCATCTATGATCTTCTCTGTAGGCCTTAAACCACTCTACAGAGGCAAACAACATGAACCAGCTTAATTGCTAGGATACTCATCTATTCTCTTTTCTCCCAGCTTCCTCTGAGCTCTGTATCACACCTGACCACTCACTCTCATTAGGAGTCAAAAAAATTGTGAAGACTTAGAAAGTGCTAAGGCCCAATTATTTTAGGTGTGCTACTGAACAGACTGGAATGCAAGATGCCTGGAGTGTATCAAAGGCCTAGAGAAGGTCTGTAGAGATGCCTGTGATATTTTAGGAAGAAATATATGCAGCTTAAGTAACGTATAATTGTTGTAATTTAAGATCTATGGCATGAAGTGAGCACAGGGTGCTTCTAGTGACAGGAGCTTGAGAGCATCCTTGGCAGAGGAATAAAGTGAGTAACTACAAAGTGTATGGTATTTCCATGGTGGAAGATGATAATCAGTTGGAGAAACATGATAAAACAGATAAAGGACAGGATAAATGCAGGTGAAGAGGAGCCATTGCATTGAGGTGCTTGACAGTGAGGTACCTCTGTGAACTGTGCAAGAACCCATACTCAGTGCTGTGCTTGGAGTCTACCCTTGTGAAAGGAGCCTGAGAGAAGGTCTTGTGTTGAGCCTGGCAGCTGGGCAAGGCAAAGTGCACATTGTTCCTGCAAGAGAGGGGCTACAAACAGGCTTGGAACTGCACACTGCAGTGAGCAGCTGCCCTGGGGATGTCAGCAATCTCAGTGGTGCCACGGGCAGTGTGGGGCAGAGGAGGTCATGGGGGAGGCAGCTTTGGGAAGATGGCTACCACTTCAGACGTGGCTCTGCTGAGTGATCACGGGTCGTGGTAGCAGCGCTCTGGGACATTCACAGACTGCATAGCTTGCAGCTGGTGCTGCTGTGTTTAAGGAGTTTTAA
Organism: Merops nubicus; assembly: GCF_000691845.1. Taxonomy (NCBI): domain Eukaryota; kingdom Metazoa; phylum Chordata; class Aves; order Coraciiformes; family Meropidae; genus Merops; species Merops nubicus. The sequence goes on along the minus strand of NW_008610345.1, from coordinate 23,166 downwards.
ATTCCGTTCTGAAAAAGCAGTATGTGGAAGGGCTTCTGCAGGTTTGAATCAGTCTTTGCTTGACAACCAGGAGTGGGTCTTGGTGTTCTCCAAGACTGATAAATCCTCTCCCAGATCTGTCTCAAGAGTGTGGGATATTGCCATGAATTTAGGGTCTCTGATGTCAAGTGTGGGCTCACAGTGTGAAAGCAGAAATAGTTTGAGTGGCCCCTTGTGCCTCTTGTTACCCCAAAACTTCTCAGACAGGCAGTGAGGATCCAACCACACTCCAAAACCAGAGAGGGTGTTACATGAGGTGGAGTCATATTATTTAAGAGCGCATTAATGGAGCCTGAGACCCTGTTTATATGATCTCAGTGATGAATTAATTTTTTCTGGCCAGAGGTGAACATGAGAAGATCACACAGGAGGCCAGTCAAGCCCTGAACAGCCTGTGTGGTGAGATGCAGGAGACGCTTCAAAGTGATAAACAGCTGAACGCTGTGCTGACGTTAATGCAGCCGCTGAGAGATTTTTTCCAATGTTAATCTATGAGTTTCATAGCCCAACACTCCATTACTTATTTATAGATTTATAGCTCTTCATCCTCCCTCCCCTCAAAGCATCTGTCTGCTGTATATGAAACACAGTTGCAATTGCAAAATATGTTCTGACAAACTACCACCACCCGGTCACCTGATGCTACGTGTCGGGGGTAGTGGGTGATTGCGGACTTTGAGTGGTACTTGTTGGCTTGGCACCTGCTGAGCAGGCAGGGTTGGCCCAGTGCCACCCAGGGCCCACCTCACACTCTGGCTCAGCTTGTGCCAGAGCTGGGACCAGCTGCTGTGCCAGGGCTCAAGGTGGCACCAATGGGCAGGGACCCTTCCCTCTAGCAGCAGTAGCAGAGGTCTCCTTTGAATCTCAGAGGGATGTAGGGGGCTTTGGTCCTCCCTGCTGTTCATGTCAGTAGAAGCAGAAATAGATCAGTTAATATATTTTGCATCTACTGCACCATTTTCTGCTATGTGCAGTTTTTTCATTATGCACTGGAACAATAATCCTACATATAGTAATTTACTCTTCTCAGGGACTGTGTTTTGGGCTGACTCTGGTCTGGGATAGTATTGCTTCATGTGTTGTGTAGGGGTGCATTTTAAATGATTTTGTGCATATATTTTTATATATTTGCTGTGAGTTACATCCAAGCTGTTTTTTTCATTGACTGCAGGAGCTGGGATCCTCTTTGGAGCTCTGTGAGGGGAAAGGCAGCTCTGCAACCATGGCCCATGCGTGGAGGACATATGGCTACTGGCATCTCCAGATGTAATCCTAGGACTTCACAGAAATAGGGAAGCAAAGCATTGCTACTGCTGTGAGAGATTAATGAGAAAAGTGATCTTCTGAAGATAAACGTGTTACATATGCAGTACGAGTTCAGGAAGATGACTGGTACTTCTAATAACAGCCCTGAGCAAACAGGTAGCTACGAGATAGTACAGCACATGCTTATCTGTACCACAGCGGGTCATGCACATTATGTTATCTGCCAGACAAGATTTCTTTATATGTTTCAAAAATGGCCTGAAGACAAGTGTTTTTCAGTAGTCAAGATGTGAAGCTAAAAATGCAAGGAATAAAAATGGCACGGTCACTGGCAGAAGTCAACATTTGCTACCTGTTATCACATTGTGCTTTCTAGCATGTCTCTACTATTTCCACACTGTGTGCTGTGCTGAAGTGTAGAGATCTGGGTAATGGCAGTTACTTACATTGCAGTGTTGACTGGGAGTTTAAAGGCCTGACATCCAACTGACACCTGGTTCCTCAGAGTGAGTGCAGAGATTTTATCTGTTATAAATTATTACCTATAACTATTATATATTACCTTGGAAGTGCTTCTGTTGGGATGTATTATCCTGCAAAGCTTTTTGTTATTTTAGTCCTGCCTCAGTCTGCTTTTTTGTTCTCACTGAATATATTTGTGGTGTCTAGCTGTTACTGCAGGCATCTCTGTGTTTTTCTGAAGCTGGAGGTTACCACATAGGTCTGCAGATATGTACTTTTTCTTTTCTCCAATATATTTTTAATGATTAGTTTTTAATAGTATCACACTTGTCTTAAGACTACTACAGAACTGTTCTAATCTTGTAGACAAAATTGCTTCACAGTATTCTGCTGTGGCTGTGTCAGTACTTCATGATATTTTAAAGATTCTGCTATATTTAAGTGAATTTTATTTTCTGTTGCCCATTAGTTTCAGAAACATTTTAATGTAATTGTTTCACTAACAGAATAATTAAAATATTATTTAAAAAAACCCAACTGTTTCTAGTCCAGCTAGGTTTACAAGTGTTAGAAGGAAGTTCAATGGCAAGAGCTGAATCAAATCTAAAATCCTTGACTAGCAGCTTTAATCCTACTCTAAAAGGAGCTACAGAGAAAGATAGCTCTCTGCATCTGTCAAAACCTCTACTGAAGTAATAATTTTATTTATTTTACCACATTATTCAAATAATTTAAATTCAAGTCTTCTACACGGGAATGTTGTATCTCATAATGCCATAGTCTGAGTAGGTGAGATAAGCCCATTTTCTTCTAAGGAGGTGTTTCAATGGGAGAAATAATCAGTGGATGAAGAGAATAACTTCCTAGGTTTGGATGCTTCTGTTACACCACTGTCATCTTTCAAATTCAAGAGTTCCATCTAGAGGAATCCTGTTTCATGAGTTTTGTTTTGCTGGCCTTTTAATGTGTGTCAAGTTTGCTGGATAAAAACAGATTAATTCATTCTTTTTTTTCCTCAGTTTTCTTTGTGGAATACCTATGAATTACATTGTTTCTTCCTGGCAGTTTTTGAAACAACACTTTAAGATCAGTATTCCTTGCTTACCCTTAAGATATCATAGAATCATTTTGGTTGAAAAAGACCTAAAGATAATTGAGTCCAATCATTAACCTAACGATGCCAAATCCACCAGTAAACCATGTTGCTAGCCACCACATCTACACGTCTTTCGCACACCTCCAGTGATGGTGTCTCCACCATCACTCTGGGCAGCCTCTTCCAATGCTTGATAACACTTTCAGTGAAGAAGTGTTTCCTAGTATCCAACCTAAACCTCCCTGTTTGCAACTGGAGGCCCTTTCCTCTTGTCCTAATGCTTGCTAGTTAGAAGAAGAGACCAGCACCCACTTCCTTTCAGGTAGCTGTAGAGAACAATAAGGTTTCTCTTGAGCCTTCTTTTCTCCAGGCTAATCAATCCCACTTCCCTCAAATGCTCCTCATAAGCCTTGTGCTCTAGACCATTCATCAGCTTTTTTGCGGTTCTATGGACCCACTCCAGAAGCTCAGTATCTTTCTTGTATTGAGGTGCCTAAAACTGAACACATTACTCAAGGTAATGTGCAGAATACAGGGCCAATATAATCTCCATGTTTCTGTTTATCAAGTTTGCTGAAGACAGAAGGAAATTCTATTAATGTCTGGCTGTTACTTATCAATTTGTAGCCCAGAAAGTTACAAGGCTCAGATTTTCCTATCAACAGAAATAAAATATATCCTTAAGCAAAAAATAAAAATTAAAATATTTAGAGTAGCTGAACAAACTCTCACAACAGTGAAACCATGTAATAATACAGAAAATATTGAATGCAGACACACCCACTGAGAGCTAATATTTCTGCAAATAAACATAAAACTTTGTTCAGTTTGTTTTAGGAGTCACTGATTCCAAGTCTTTTTTTCTTAACCTGTAAAGAAATCTGTAAAAAAAAAAAAAAAGTCCAGCTGAAATGCCAACACAAGCAATTTGCCATTATCTTTTGGGGTTAGGAGTTAAATTCTTGTTGAATTTCTATCTAATGAACATTTTAGGCCCTTCTGTGGCTCAGGTACGCCAGTTTATCTTTTCTAATATTCTTTATTTGTCAGACAGAGATAAGATACCTTGGTAATGTTTAATAATGAAGTCTCATATCTAAAACTATAATAGGATGATCTTTGTATTCATATATGTGGAATTAGCCTGAGACATAAGCCAGCTTTCTAGATGTCAGAGAGAAACATTTTAGCTCTCAAAACCATGTTAGCAAAAAGGTGTCATGGTGGCAGCCAACAGAAATGAGCTGAAGAGATCCCACTGTTTATGCTGTGAATTTTGAATTTTGCTACTGTAGCTTAACTTGATTAGCTGGGGTTGCTCAGCCTGGAGAAGGCTATGGGGAGACCTTATAGCTTCCTTCTAGTATCTAAAGGGGGCCTACAAGAAAGCTGGGGAGAGACTTTTTACAGGGGCTTGTAGTGATAGGATAAGGGGTTGTGGCTTCAGACTGAAAGAGGGTAGATTTAGATTATGTGGAAGGAAAATGTTCTTCATCATGAGGGTAGTGAGATGGGGCTTGGATGGGGCTTTGAACAACCTGGTCTAGTAAGAAGTGTTCCTGAAATGCTGGGGTTTGATCCCCGAATTAAGGTTGACATATGGGTGATTCCCACAGCCCTTTATAAAGAGGTGGTGAGTTTGCCTTATAGCTTCCCCCCAGGGTGCGGCCGGCCCTGCAGGGAGAGCCATAAGGGAAATGAGCCCCAGGGGTCCCACATTGAGTTGACAAAGGTCAGGTGTCTGCTTGGGGATAAAAGCTGGGACCACTGGCAGGAAGGGAGGAGTGTCTGTCTGTGTCAGAGTTTCCTGGTTGAGGAAGGACCGCCTGACTCTCCCTGGAACTAGGCACCAGTTAGGTTATTACCTTTGTAAATGTGGGCTAGGGAAAAGAGAAATATGTGGCTGCCTTTATCTTATATGATTAACTTGTTGACTTGGTTGTCTCCCATTCCGTCTCTGGGAAACTTTGATTATTTACTTGTTCCACCTATTGTTGGTTGTGCAGTATCGTTGTTGGGGTTGTTGGGGGTGGTGTTGATTGCTTGTGAGATAATTGACTTATTTGTACCACTGGTGATCATCCATGTAGCGATCTTTTTATATTCAATACACTCAATTGACTGGTTTGTCTTCCTGCTGGCTGTGTCATTTATGCTAGGTCTAGTAATTGGCAAAACAGAACAAGATGATCTTTAAGGTCCCTTCCAATACAAGCCATTCTATGAAAACCAAAGCAAACCAATTTAGGCTTTTGTGTGGCTCTACTTTCATAAGCAAAATTAACCATAACATCAAAATTTTTAGCCATGTTAGAGTGTAACAGCATTCCTGTGTTGTATGATCTTTACTGGTGCGGCTGTACTAGCAAGTCTTCATGATTAAGTTCTGATCATTTTTTAAAGAAAACCCTGTGATATGTCCTTAAAAAGTAACTATAGCAGAGGTGTAGTGTATGTGAGTGCTATACTGGAAAATTGGGGGTGGGACAGCAAGGTTGAGATTGTGAAAGCAAGTTACCCAGGCTATGTCTGTATGGCTCAGTAAAAGAAAACCAAGGGGTTGCTGACAATGAGTTAAGGAGCAGCCTGAATTTGTAATGTTTAGAGCTAGTCCCTTAGTAGCAGATCTGTGTTGAACATACTTGATTGAAAGAGTTGAAAACAGAGCTTGCAAGGCAATGATCTGAGAGTTAACTAGTATAAATGATCAGAAGACCAGTGATTGCACTGGATCCTTGCTTATCTTTTACTTAGAAGTAAAGATTTCCCTTTAATGATGTGGTTCATTTAAAAATCATAGGGATCTTTGAACATACAAGCAACGTGAATTCAGCTGAGCACAGCAGGTAATGTGCATTTCTCCACTTAGTTATATTTTTTCCTTTAAGCTCAAGATAACATGAATTAATTTTTACCTAATTACCTAATTTTACCAAATTAATTAGAAGCCAGATAATATTTCTGATTTTCAACCTAAGGCTTATTTCAATTTTGATTAGGTTGTACAAAAAATAGAACTAAAGACAACACTGTAAAGAAGGTTCTTTTTCTGCCAGCATTTTCTGAAATTTTTAGACATGAATCATAGAATCACTATGGTTAGGAAGGACCTCTAGGATCATCAAGTCAAACCTTCCTCCTAACATTTCCCTAATCACTAGATCATAGCCACAAGTGCTACATCTACTAATTTTTTGAACACCTTCAGGGATGATGACTCCACCACCTCTCTGGGCAACTCATTCCAGTGCCTAACCACTCTCTCAGTGAGGAAATTTTTCCTGATATCTAATTGAAATCTTCCTTGGTGCAACTTGAGGCCATTTCCCCTCAGTAATTTGAGAAAAGAGACCAACACCAGCCTCACTACAACTTCCTTTTAGGTGGTTGTAGAGAGCAATAAGGTCTCCTCTCAGTCTCCTCTTCTCTAGATTATACAACCCCAGTTCCCTCAGCAAGCGCTCATAAGGCATGTTTTCCAGCACTCTCACCAGCTTCGTTGCCCTTTTCTGGACCTGCACCAGCACCTCAATGTCCTTCTTATCCTGTAGTGCTCAAAACTGGACACAGTACTCAAGGTGTGGTCTCATGAGTGCCAAGTCCAGGGGCGTGATCACCTCTCTACTCCTGCTGGTCACCCCATTTCTGGCACGATTCAGGATGCCATTGGCCTTCTTGGCCACCTGGACACACTGCTGGCTCATGTTCACTCAGCTGTCCACCAACACCCGCACGTCCTTTTCCACCAGGCAGCTTTCCAGCCACTCCTCCCCAAATCTGGAGTGTTGCCTGGGGTTGTGACCCAAGTGCAGGACCTGGCATTTGGCCTTGTTAGTCCTCATACAACTGACCTCAACCCATTGCTCCAGCCTGTCTATGAAGAAAAGTTAAGGTGAATTTTGTAACCTCAGGCTAAATTGGTTTGTATTTTTAATGAAGCCACATTGTGGTATGCAATCACAAGTAACTAATATGACACCTGCCACCTTGTTTCTGTCAATGTTGACTTTAGTTTATTGGAGTTGTCCTCAGCTTTCTTCCTCTTCATTTTGCACCTAGCTTTGCAATTGGGCAATTTCAGGAATTCAGCAGAGGCAAAATGTAAGTTTTCATTATTTTTACTAGCTTTTATACTGTGCTTATAAGATGATATGCATATGTATGTTTCTGAATAATTTGATGCAATTAACTGTGGTGAGAAGTTTGCTTAGAAGATATTTCATGTTCTACTTAAAAATCTGGACATCTTTACAAAGATGCCTAAGGACTGATGAAGTCTTTTGCTCCTCAGAGTATCCAGAATTGGCTAACTACATAACAAAGCCAGGACCAAGTACTTAGGTTTAGCCACTGAAGTGGCTAAGAGTAGACAACCTCTTTCTAATCCTTTTTTGATTTACAGTTCCTTTCAACTTACCAGTGTAAGATACCCTTCTACAGCATTACCAGCGTAACTTGCCTTTCCACAGCGAGTTTTATCCCACAGATGATGGGATTGTTTTTCTCAGTTACCTTTGAAAACCTTGTGAAGAACTATTTCATAGCTGACTCTGGATCTGCAGGTTGCAGGCTGAAAAACACATCTCTGTGACCAGTGAGGAGAGCTGGTGACTGCAATGAGTTCTGAATGGCATATGATACATCTTGGGTGGTGAGATTTCTGAAGTAGACATCGCACTTAGATGTGTCATAGTAGATGGAATGGGTATGGGATAAAATACAGAGTTAGAGAGTTGAAGGAAATGTTCATAAATATTTGAGCCAGTACTGGTGGAAATAGTATCTCCTTAATATTCCACTTGAAACGGCAGAAACATAAAAGTAATCTTAAGGAAAATCTCAGCATTGGCAATCATTAATTTCAAAGAAAAGGACCTACTAGTCCTTGCCAGGACCATGATCTGATGCTGTGGCCTTGTAGTTAAACGCTACTCTGTACAATCTGCACTAACACCCAGGGACTATGCTCTTGTTTGCTCTTCATGGTGTTATTGAGATGGTGAAATTATGGTACACTGCCAGCAGAAGGCCAAATTAATGGATGTGTCCAAATGTATTCAGAAATAAGTTGCTCAGTGAAGGCTGTCTATTTATTTGCACATATATTTGGTTTACTAACTAAGCATAATTTCACTTTACAAGTAATATTTACAGTGTAATTTCAGAAAAGACTGTGATCCATAAAGAACTTCCCAAACAAGATAACAGTAAAGCAGATTTACTTGCAAGAATTTATTGTTCTTTAAAACAATGAGGCTGTTTAATGAAGGTGAAACAAGTATTAAAAATCCAGGAAGCAGGCAGTGCACAGTCTACAGCATTCTTGGTTTTACCCCTGTTTCTCTACGTGCTCACTATCCATCAGCTGAAGTTCTTAACTAGCTGTCACATGAAATATCTCTCCAGAGTATTTGCATTTACTTTTTGCATGGTGGTATTTGCGCTGCAACTTACTGTCCATTGAGTGTTAAGTTGTGATCTAAATTAATAACAACTCTAGACCAAAGAAGCATAAAATATACTTTAAAAATTAAATTAAGCATAATTTAAGTGCTCCCTTAGTTATACTCAGGAACTTTTTACTTTGAATCCCCTATATGCTTGACCCATTATATAGAAGTAAAATTTTTTTTTTGTAGGCAGTAAACAGCTGATTTGTGCAAAGTGCAAACTGCCCTTGTCTGAACTGCAGAGAAACCTCAGGAAGATGAATTGATGCGTCCATAAATAGACCATGGAAAATGTATTTTTTTTTCCCAGTGGAAAGTGTATAATTTAATCAAGGTGGAAACATTGCATAGGAATGTGATGTTTTTGATAGAATTTTTTTTTAAAAATAGAATCAACAATTCAGGCATTTTCACTGCGGAATCCTGGGGTATCAATGTTTAAAGAGAAAGTCTTTTACATGACTACACATACAGCAGCAGGCTATAGCTGGCATTTCAAGGAGAATGAATGAATTAGTAGAGGCTACCAAATATAATTTATGACAAATTCCCTTCCTGAGAAAGCAGCAGAATTTAAACGACTGCTTGAGCGTATTCATTGCCACCATCTGCCGAGAGGGTTCGTAAGAGGAGAAAGGCTACAGGTGGATTTCAGGATGATCTTTGGAGGCTGAAGACTTCACTGTCCATTAGCTAGATAGATACAAGGGCAGAGATAGGGGACCTTTGTGTAAATTTGAGTAATATAGCTCCCCAGACATATATAATGTATCTCTGGCAATCAAAGTATGATAGAATTAGAAACAGAAATAGGACAGGTGATGTACTCGCACCCTTTCCCTCAACTTCTTGTGTGGTTATACAGGCTGTGGAGATCACTTCAGTAATAAATCTTCCTCAGGGCTACTGTCAAAAAAAATATTCCATATCTTCATTGTTAGCATGGCCAGTGAGAAAACTTCTGTGCAATTTTAACTATTTTGGACTCTAAATGGGCAAAACTTTCTGTATGAAATGTTGCAAATTGCTGATTTCATGTTCTGAAAAAGCAGCTCTTCCTAAAACCTACAACTTCCAAATATTTTCCTATGATTGGGAACTAACCATGGAGCAATGCAGATGGAAAAAAGTGCTGAAGCATTCTAGTGAAATTAACTTTAAAGGAAAAGTTGTTCTGGAACCTTAAATAGTGGGTTGCTACCATTACTGTATTATTAACTTACAGATCAGACGACAGTTTATTTTTGCCTTAGGATAGTGTGGCTCTGCTTATCTATAAAAGCAAAATATTGATGAGTCAGGTAGCTAAAACAAGATGCAAAATGCAGGGTGCTTCAAATAACAAAACATTTTATGTAAGTTCTATCTAATGAGAAATTAGTTCCGTACTAAGCATCAGAAAACAGATCTCCAGAAACTTCTCCAGAAGTAAAGTATCTTTTCTTTTGCCAGTTTTATCTACATAGGCTGGATCTGTATTCTGATCAGATAATTTTATTTTCTGTAGTAGTAGGTATAGTTATACATGTTGTACAACTATGGATTGTATATACTTGGGTGGATTTCCATCCAATTAATCAAACTAATTTTGAACTTGTAGTTATTTTCTTATCATCTGGGGCTTCAAAATGAACAATATAATAATAGTAATAACAATAATAGTAACAATAAGGAGCTTCATCTTAGAGGTCCATACAGACTTTCAAATATGAATAATAGAAGACAACTCTTAACTTTTTCTGCATTTGGCTTTGTTTCAACTCCAGAAATTAGGTGATAGGATTACAGATGAACATGTATCAGCCAGAAAGTTGCATACCACCAACTAAAACTCAGCTGAAGTAACCCTGATGTTGTACAGCAGTGTTTTCTGGAAGGAAAGACTGCCAGAGCCAGAGGACAATGTAGAGTGGCTGGGAACTTTGTGAAACCACCAAGTGAAGATCTTCACCTCGAGATCTGAAACCAGTGACTGATGACTATGCTTGCCTGACCTCTGCTAGTGGAGGGAGACAGGAGTCAGGATCCTGCATTTACTTGGGCGTTCGATAGCATCAATGGGTTCTCAACGTCTCCTTCACCATGGACCCCCTTTAAATACCTTTTGTGACTGCAGACCACCAAGACTTAATTCAAGATTTAAAGCACTAGACTGCATCAAATACTTATTTCAATTTCAAATTTCTTCAATTTAAAATTCATTGAGGGGAGTGGGCTATGGGAAAAGAAGGCACAGTGCTTGCTGTTGGGCCAGACCAAATGTTTCTGGGCTCAATGCTCCTCATCCCTGCTTTAAGACTTTGTGGACCCCCTGTGATGACAACCCTCCATCAGTTCACGGACCACAGGTTGAGCCATAGTCACCTGGGCCATAGTCAACTCCAATCATCTTTTTTTCCCCTCTCTGACACATTGCTGAACCTTTTAGCACTATTGGAAGAGGTTTTATGCTTAAAGACAGATGTAGGTACATTCAGTGAAAATGCCTTCAGAAACCTGAGAACCTCTTCAGTGTTTTTTCTTTTGTTTTGACAGTAGGTACTTCACCTCATCTTTTTTTTTTTTTTTTTCAGTTAAAGGACAACAGTTAAAGCAGATTTTTTGTGGCACGAGTTGCTTTGCATTGATACACGTCATAGGGACATTAAGATCCAAATGGCAGTAGGTGAAAAGCTCACTGGCATAACAGTTTTGACATCATTGATTAATCATTTGCAGTTTTCAAAGGTGGACTTTTCAAAGTAGAAATGTCACTTGAAAAATTAACCAGGCCAGGAGACCTCAGAACATGTTGTTCTAGGTTTTTAGCCTCTTGCCATTGTGTTCAGAGAAGAACCTTAGCTTTTCTTAGCACCAGGTAGGTCACTTACTGCAGCTGAAATAGCAGAAGCTGATCCCTCTCCTGCTCTTTGAAAATTTGCACACTGAATGCAAATATTAAAAGGGTAACATGCAGCTTTATTCCTCTCACAAAATATGTGGGAAAAACTTTTTTTTTTCCTGGTACTCATTTCTACTTTTCTTGTCATCTTCTGTGAGGTATTTAAAAAAGTAATCTCAAGGATATTCAAAGCCAACAACAGTGATAAGGACCAGAATGCCACTAAGGCTTTAAATCTTTCACACCAGGTACTTGTGGTATTAACTAATGAGTCTCCACAGTCCTTCCAGAACTACATCTTGTGCTAAACATTTTGCTGTCCAGACTCCATTATATATCATTAAAATCAACACACATATATTCAAAGTAACAGAGCAGGTTATGTCATGTACGAGGCCAGCCATCTGGGGACTGGGCACCAGCATGAAAGAATGGGAATCAGGGATCTGACTTCAGATCTGTGTGGGAGTTGTTATGGCTTTTCTGTTTCCTGTTCCCTGAAGTGCTTCTGAATGTGGATATACGTATCAGAGCAAGACGTAAACATGCACCAACCCCTCATGTATGTCTGCCATTTGTAAGAAAGCCCAGGCCTGGCAGACTGAGCATAGTCATGGTGTGCTGTAGACAAGCAAAGAATGAAGACTACAGGGCTTATACCCTGGGCTGTGGTGGTAGCGCCCAGATAGTAAGTCTAGACACAGCTAATTACTGTAGGGCTAGTCCTTTTTCCTCTGTTTTAATTCCTCTTTTTAATGACCTTGTATGTTAAAATTTTAATCTCTGGAGAATGAGGAGAACAAATGTTGCTCAACAGTGTGGACAAAAATTTAACATGACTTTAGTTGTTGCAAAGCCAGGAGTGACTTGGTAGAACTTCCCAAGAAACTATTGCTATGAACTTCGGTGCAACACAGCACTATTCTGTATCCTCTATAAATCTTACACTGCCACATGTCTTAGATATTTAAAACATATCTTAGAGATGCGCAGACAGTTTATTAGCACTGTGCTTTCCTTGTATACATCAATATGTAAGGCAACTAAGCAAGTTTCTGAGTTACCATGGAGCTGAACTGCACAGATCTTGGGAGACAGTGAAAACTAATAAAACAGAATGAGAGAATAGCTCCCTGGGAGCTGGATTTCCAAAGTCCAAATACCTGAATGCTGCATCAAATATATTTTTGCCCCTTTCTTAAAATGTAGCATATGTGGATGAACTTGGCTGGTCAGATTCCATTGTCAGGCATATCTGTGATGTGCAGCTCGAGTATTTTTTTCAGACAAAATACAACCTAGCACTTCCCCTGAGGTGAATTCCTTAAGTCTCTGTGTCTCTGTTGGATTCTGCTAGAACCTCTCAACTTGAACACATACAGCTTCTTCCTCCTTTCATCCTGGCAGGCACTGCCCCCAGCACTCATCATCAGGGCACTGCTCTTGCAAAACAAAGTTTGAGCACCTACCGTCTTCTTGGGCAGCAGTGGTGC
>NW_008610345.1:0-10448 GCF_000691845.1 Merops nubicus | reverse complement strand
GATAAAGTAAAGAGTGTTCCCTCCTGAGCAACTCAGGAAATGCAAGCAGCCTTGAGAAAGGGTGGGATTAATTTTGCTAAAAAATGATACTTTCATGTAAGCAAGAGGTCCAAGACACTTGTTCTGGTTTGGGGTATAATGGAGCTGGTTCTGTTCAAGGATTTTACTTTTTAGCTAAGCCTCTTCTAATTAACTGCTCTGTCTGAAGTTAGCATATTTTCACAAACTAACTGGCTTTAGCAGTGATAAGGCTTCATGTTTAGAGTTACTGCCAGGGATTGGTGTGCCGACCAAGGCCACTGCTGAGCTTGGATCCCACATGGAAGGGGGCAGAGAGCATGCTGCACCAGCAAGGAGGAGCAAGCAGAATAACTGACCCCAAGATTCACCAGTGGGGTGTTCCATCCCATATCTGTCATATCCAGTAAAGCTGAAGGATTAGGGGGGCAAGCCTTTCTGTTGCCTCTTCCATTCTCTCACTTCTGTCTTCTTTCTGCTGGGCTGCTGGCTGCTCCTGCTGCAGTGGCTGGCATCCAAGGAGGACTCCATCCCTCCTGCCCAAGCCCTGTGTTCCTGAACTGAGTTCCAGAATCCAGCTCCTGTACCCAGTCGCCATCTGTGGCTGAGTCCAGTGTGGGACCCTCTTCCCGGGGGCTGCTCCCCAGCCGGGGGTGACGGTGATGTGTTGCCATTGGGGGGGAGTTGGGTTCAGGACTAATTTTGTATGTATTTGTACGTAGTCTATTTTATTATCATTATTACTATTATTATTAATGGTAGTATTAAAGCTGTTTTCTTTTCTTATCAATGTCTCTCTCCCTTATTCCCTTTCAGGGGTGGGGGGAGGGTGTTAACAGAGAGCGTCTGTTATGGTTCTGGGGGCTGCCCTGACCCCAAACCACGGCAGCACTGGAGAGAAACATCTGCTTTTAAGCCTCTATTTTTGCCTGAGATGGACAACAGCACAACCCCCCCATCGATGTACTGATTAGATTGCCATTGATTATCAGACCTTCAGATGCCTGCTCTGCTGGAAGCATCAATGCTGCAGAGGAACCTCATGCAGGGCACTCTTCCTCAGCAGCCTGCCTGGTTGCACTGAGCGTTTTGTCTTGGATGTTCATGCAGCCAGGCACTTGGTCCTTTATTGACAGTATCCCCTTTTGCCATTATCACCTTTTTTCATAAAAACAGTTTATTTTGCTCCTCAGAATCTGAATCTGGGGAGGGAAGATAAAGCTCGAAGGATGGGAGTGAGGATTGGAAGGTCTCTGGAGACAAGAATGTTTCATTCTCTCTTCACAGAAGTAAAATGTAGAAAAATTTTTATTTTTCTGTTTCTTGTGAGCAAGAAAATAAATGTCTGTGTGGATTAATTTGTTTTTCAATCCAAGCAGCTTTGTTAGCCAATTTAACGTAGATTTCTATCTGTTTTGGGACAAATCAGCTATACTCTTGTGGATTTTCTCAAAATGTCGCAAAAAATCTACAAATTCCACAGAAGTGTCCATATTTTAGTGAGGCTAGAAATTACTTAATAATCTCAAGTAGATATTAGATATGCTTGGCGCCATGGATCAGGTTTTGCAGAGGGAATAACTAGCTAATCAGCTTTTAACCACTTTTTTTCCTATGGACAATAGGAAAGTCTGAAATACTGAAATCTCCCTATCCCAGACTATCTCACATCAAGCTTCTGACTAAAATCCTGTGTTGAAGTCTTTGGTCATATGCGAGGGGGACACCAGAAATAGCTAAAACTCTACAAGAAAGATGTTGGTTTAACTGTTTTCTTTGGGCAAGAGTATTGTCACCTAAAGAGGGGAATAGGATGTTGCTGCTCTTCAGCTACTTTCAGGAGCTTTGCTACTGGAGGACTGTAGGTGGGAATGGAGGAGCTGCTTTTTGTCGCTGCTTGTCCTCAGCTTCTCCAGGAACAGTAATTGCTACTTGGGCGTTCTCGTGTCGGAACATACAGCTACTGAGCATCTGGTCTGTCACTCTCCTTTTTCTGTGGCTCACAAACCACTTCACCAGGACACATGATGCAAGAGGCAGTGACTGACCAAGGAGTTCATGAAAACAAGGATCCATGAAAGCAGGGCTTACCTGCATGTGTCTTTGGCATATCTTTGGAAGCCTGTTAAGGACTGAGTCCTATTACTATTCAAACAATGTGCGCCAGGACACTGGGATGCGTGCTTATCAGATTCACAAGAGCTTGTGGGCTATCACTTCTCCACTGTATGAACACCCTGCAAATAAAGTGATCTTACTTTGGTATGTTTTGTTGCTCTGCCAATTACAGGAAATATTGAAAATGGAACAGATTTATTTATTTATTAATAATGAGACAAAATGAATCTACTTGGAAAAAAACTGTCACTTTGTAACTTCTTCTATACTGGCTCATCTTAAAACCCTATGATGGCTGTCTAGCTATCTTGGGAAGCATCTAACCCCTCTTTACTCTGAAAAGTAATCCTTCAACACTCATTTAAACCAGTGAACTGGAGGATTAAGTTCACTGTAGTGGGGTAGTTCTGCTTGTGGCAGATCGATCTTCTGATAGCCAGTAGGACACTGTGACGAGGAGAAGGAGGGAGGAGCATAGTGCTATTCTTTAACTTCATAAAACTTCCCCATAATCTCCCACAAAAACTGATGAATCATGAGAGATATTGGTTAATTTAGCTAGAGTTCAGGATGAGTTTGTTTTCCCTAGTGAAAAATTTTATTGTACCCATGGGGAATTTTAAAATTATTTTCAGTGAAGGAGATCACAGAGGATCCCACCCCCTTCTTGAGAGCTGGTGCTGTGCAAACAAACAGCAAAATTCATTTTGCCTCAAACAATTTGCAAACTATAAACAAATACAAAAACCAGCAGACAGATTCAGCAAACTGGCTAGGGAAGCATAAAATAACAGCCAGACAGTTACGACCAGCATGAGATTATTATGATCAACAAACTAAATTATTATTGTACATCCCTAAGTAGCCCATTCTGGCAGCCCCATAATGTATGTAACACACTGTACCTTCTGCTGCTCTATATCTTTATAATTGGTTGCTGGTAATTTCTCTCTTCATCCCATGATTTGATGTTTGGTGCATTCTTGATTGTTTCTTCTGCTGTACGTAGTCAACAGATAAAATTTATATTCACAGCACTTGCAGTTGCCTGTGTTGTGCACAATTTTTAAGTTCCAGTAGTTGAAAAACAGTCTTGTTTTAAGTTTAAAATAAGCAAGTTACAATTGAAATAATGCAATTGACCATCAAAATGCTTAACTTCGAAGGAATTAAAACCCTCTCTAAGATATATTGTCACCTCCTCATCTATTTGCAATAATTTGAGCACTTTTATCAGTGGAGAATCTTACTAAAGGCTTCTTAAAAAAGAGGGATGATTAAAAATAAAAGATCAAAGCCTGAAAACAAATCCTGTTAACAAATTCTAGCAAAAGGAGATGATTTTATAATTAAATATGAAGCCAGCTCAAACAAATATTTGGAAACATTGAAGTGGGATCATCCCACCATAGCTTTTGGTGGAGTGCCCTGTATATATTGTGAAGATGTCTTTGCCTGGTTGCCAGTGGTATGACCAGAAGCTGTATGTGAGAAGCCTTGTTGCACCTCTCTTCTCTCCCACCAGCATTTGCCTTTTTCAGTGCTATGCTTCCAGACACCCTCACAAATCCACGGCTAATTCAACAGAGTAAAGAAGCAGTGATCTTGAAAATATTGCACTAAACCCCTTAGCTCAGCATCAATACATGGAGGAACCTGCTGGGAAGAGGGAGAACTTGATCAAGTCCATCTCCTCCAATGGAGTACCAGTCATCTGAAGGGTTTAACACAGTTTTTCATGCCTTCTGAAAAAGGTTCAAGATGCAGAATTTGCACTGTGGGTTTTTGTATAGCCTTTTGCCACTAATGGTACTACTATTAAACAAATCTTTTGAGGTAACATGTGAAGGCTGTGACTAATTTGCCATTGCCCGTAGTTAAGCACTACAAACTGCTTCCCTGGACTCAGAATAATAGACTGAAATTTTCCCATTTCCTGCAGATGAGTGAAAATAAACAGATCCAATCTCAGTTGAAAGAATGTAAGCAGAACAGGCTTTCGTTTGTAGGGGAAAATACACACTTCTGATCCCTTACATCCGGGAGTATAAACAGCATCCTTTTTCTCCCAGGGCGGTGTATAATATGAGTGCATGGTTTGAACATCTTCAAAATAAACAGCTAATCACCCTTTCTGGCCTAATTAGGTTATGTTTTGGCCCCTGGCTTTAGGGCAAATCATGCAAACTGTTTTCTCCAAAGCAGTATTGAGGGAAGCCCGGCTCGTCTCACAAGGACGAGAGCCTGTCCAACTCTTTCTTTGTTACTTAACATTTGCTCCCAGAGGAAATTCAGCTTTGGGGATCTTCCTTGCAAGCTTGGCAGATCCAAGGCAAGAATATTCTCATCTCTTCCTGCCGGGAACAAATGTAACCCTTTCTTCGTTTCTCTGTTCATCTCAACAGATGCAATGGGAAGATGAGCAAAATCAGGGGATTTTACTGTCTTTTTCTTTTTTTTTCCCCCCTGGATTTGGGCTGTCTGTCTGTTTGTTGTATCATCAGCGAATTGTAGCTTGCTAGGTTTTTTGTGTGGGAGTTGATTCGCTCTTTCCAAAAGTTGGTTTATCAGCAGTACAGCTGTCAGTGTCGACTGCAAATGGCAGCTAATTAATCCATAAAGATTGTATAGGGCCACTGTTATTACTATGGTGTTGCAGACAGGGGGATGAACCACAGGTGTGTTGTAACACTTGCTCAGGCCAACACTTTGCAAGGAAAGATGTAGGAGCACAGAAGATGACTGAAGCTGACAAGCAGGATCCTGCACTGCTGGGTCCTTAATGGGGCTGCTGTGAGTGCTGGTGGACTTCCACTGCTGCACTGTCATTATTAGCAAATAAAAATTATTAGTGGCAAAGGCCAAGTGGACTTTTGAGCTCTGGTTTATTAAGGCTTTCTAGGATGCACAATAGAGTCTGTAAGAGGAGAAACAGTTGACCAAATTCAGATAATTTCTATATTTGCACTTGTCTTGATTTCTCTTGAGGTATGCTTAGATCTCTGAATATGTTCCTATCTTTCACTGCTCTTTTTAAATAACTGTTCTTTCATACAAAAACCAGACCCTCCTATCTTTAATACCCCTTTCAAAGTTTCTTTTAATCTTAAGAACAGCTAAAGGTGCGCGGAGGACTGTTTAAACTGTAATTCCCAGAGTTGCTAATTTCCTCTCTTCTCGTTTCTGACTGAGGGTTTGAGTGGGATGGGGGCACAGCTGCTGATGACCCCAGCATGCTCCATCTTTCCCAAGAAGTTGTCTGTAGGTGGGCATCAGGCTGGTCATGGCCACTTTGGTTTCTTCTTGTCCCCTACTTCTACATCCATTGGCTGCAGTGACTGCATCCAGAGGCAAGTCTAAAGGCACAGACTCCTTCTTAATGCCCTTTCTCCAAATTGAGGAGTGTTCAGACATCCTGTCAACCCAAACCCTGGAGCTGAGCCTCAGCTCTTTTGAACCCCTCAGATGTGCGTCTCCTCACAGTTTTTCTTGCCTGTGACTGCCTTTTAGTAACAACAAGCCAAGACAGATGAGAAAAGCTGAGCAAAGACATTTCTGAGCCACAGGCATTTAATTCTCTAGGACGTCCTTAGAAGTAAATGTTTATTTACACTGCCTGGATTGGTCATACTTCTCTGTAAGCTCCACATTTGTTTGCCTGGGGGCCAAGGTGAGATACTGCCGCTGTTCCAGCTGCTGCCCCCGAGGACCCCAGCTTCTCCTGCCCCTTCCCAAAATACATTTCCCTGCTCTTGCTGAGGAGCTGCTGCTTCAGCTGCAGCTCAGGCCCACTGCAGAAAATTGTATAGGTCTGGGGTGGTGGTGGACAGGGAGGTGAAGCTGTGATGACCCCACAGTGAGGGCATCTTGGGGAAGAGGGCACGTGTGCTCAGCTCAGGATGGGAGACATAATAAGACAAGAAGGCAACAGCACTAAGAGTGTTCACAGTTTAATAGACATATTTCACACTGTCACAGCATCTTTGCGAGAGCTCGGTTCCCCGTTTAGGTATCTGAACAAGTGACAGACTGCATGGAAGGGCTGTGACAAGGAGGCGTCTCCCCTTGAGCAGTGCTCTCAAAAATCTTGATGACGGATGCAAATCACTTAGAGCCAAATTAAGAAAAGTATATTTAGGCACCTAGAGAAGTAAAGAGGCACTTAATAGGATTTTCAGAAGTGCATAAGCAGATTAGGCATCCAGCCCCTATTGAAATCAATGCTGACGGAGCATTTAAAAAAAAATAAATCTTGAGGTATCTCAGTGCTGTTACAGCCTGGGTGCATTTGCAGGGGGTGAGTGCTCTTAAAGACACATTTTGTCCAAGATAAGCCTTACAAGTAACAGAGCTCCCTGGTTGTACGAAGTCTACAAATCC
Source organism: Merops nubicus (assembly GCF_000691845.1). Classification (NCBI taxonomy): domain Eukaryota; kingdom Metazoa; phylum Chordata; class Aves; order Coraciiformes; family Meropidae; genus Merops; species Merops nubicus. Next base: position 3,932 of record NW_008610345.1, on the reverse strand, counting down.
GTAGGAGCAAGTTCTTAAGCTCCCACAAAACCCGAATTATGGTGGCCTGTGAGAATGAAAGAGTAAGCCCTGGAGGAAGAGGTAGTGAACTCTGTGTGCATGCCTGTGTGGGAGAAGGAGAAAGACTTCTGCAGAGACAGAGGCAGAAAGAAGCACAAAACTGAGGAGACAGAGCAATCACTGTATCTTCATTCAAGAAAAGGCCTTGTTGTGGTTTTTATTTGTTACAGAGCTGACTGAGAGGGCCTGGGTGAAGAAACTGCTGGTTGTTTGATTTTGACAGAGAAGCAGCACTTTTGCAGTCCTTGTAAATAAGCAGGTTTGACCCAAAGAAATGTCTTCTTCTGTGGGCAGTTTCTCCCCTGGGTAGAAAGTACTTGTCAGGATCTGGATTTTGTCTACTCTGTTATTTATATGTGGAGGAAAATGCTATAAGGTCAGTTCCCTGCTTTCTCTGAAACACAGCTCCCAGTCTGTCGAACCGAAATGAGTCCTTACTTGCTTTACTGAACAGTAGTGAGGCTACATACATTAAGATCTGTGATGCACTGTGGTAACTGGGGCCAATTAGCTTCTACCCGAGGGCAGTAGCTCCCAGATGTGGGATATCAGACAACTGCAAACCTACAGAATTGCTAACAGATCACTCATTATTCCCCTCCTGAGACTTTTAATTGGGGAATTAACACATGGTATTTTTAGTGAGTGTCCTCAGAACATTTGTCTTCTACGGTATGTCTCTCCCTCAGGGAGGACTATTTGGGAAGCAATTGCTGCTTGAGGTGACAGAGAGGACTTACCTCCTCTGAAATCCCTGTTGACATGAGTGGCTTGTGCAGACAGGAGGCAAAAGATGTGCAGTCATAACTGCACTCCCAAACATGAATAACATCAAATGAATGAAGAGATCTGTTACCTTATGGGTTACAGACTCCAGCCTTGTACTGGTGGTTTCTAAACTGAACTTGGCTATAAACCTCTGCTATGCTGAAGGCCAAAGGAAATGACATGCTGGAGAATTCAGAATGGTTGTTAATGTGAAATGTGCTAGAAGAGTCAGGCAAGAGAGGGAGCTGATTTATGGGCCAGCAAGCAGCATTCAGCTAGGAAAGTCCTAGCCTACTAACTAAATAAGAAGCGTGCAGGTAGGAAGAAGACTTCTCTATGTTGCATTGTACCTGATCAACACTGTTGAAAGCCAGCAGGGACAAGTTTCTAGATGCTGCTGGGAGGGAGGACTTTCTCATGGCTTCTGGCATTTTTGCTTCATAACACCTTTCCTGTAACAGTTAGACCCTTCTGGCCTGACAGTAGAGGTGAAATATCTGATGCATTGTAGTCCTTTGGCTATCCATAAGGAAAGCAAAAAGGAACCTTGATAGGCAATGCATACCTATATTTACTTATAATCTTTTGCTGGGTTATAAGTACTGAATTATTACTGTTATGCTAATAAAGTCAATTTGAGCTCATAGAAGAGTCTCTTTCTCATTTTAAGAGAAGTGAATTTGGCAATTTGCCAACTGGCTAGCAGGATATTAATCAGACAATACCTAGGGACCAACACCACTATATTGCTTTTAATCTTTTGACCAGTAAGGAAAACAGGAAGAAATCCATTTCCCTCCTTTCTTTGCTCAATGGGATAACCAGCTGGTACAGAGTAGCTGCAGCTCAGCTCAATTTGGGAGTAAATATTTGTGTTTTAGCTGGGTAAATGAGAAAGCAGCACTATTCTCTTCCCAGCTGCCATGCAGCCAGGTGCTATTCATGCTCACAGTGGGGCTCCTCCAGGTCTTTGGTGCCAGGAGTCACATATTAATAGCAGAATGTCACCTTGCACTGGAAAAATGCATAGCTTTGCTCAGATGTGCCTAGAAAGAAAAACAGACTGTAGCAGACAGTCATTTAAAGTGATGACCACGGACAGTGTTCAGGACCAGATCTGCAGCTTGCACACTGTCTGTGTAAGTGCAGCCCCAGGGAGAAGAAGAGGTGGCTTCCAAAGTACTGGGGTGCTTACTGCGCAGAGACTACCCTGTGGCTGTGGGCTTGGTGGTGCAATATGAAGGGTTTGATTTGTTTGTCCCCAGATATGAACACATGCTGGAGAGCTAGGAAGGTGTGGCATTTCTATGTCCTTGCAAGACTGCTCTTCAGGGCTGGTGGAGATGTCTTTCCTGAGCCTGCAAGCAGTCCTACAGTGGCTGCATGGGGTGGGGAAAGTGCCTCTGACCCCAGCTCTGCTGCCAGCTAAGGAGTCCAGGTCTACCCAGGGAGGTAGGCCGTAGCTGCCCAGATTTTGTTGTAATTTGCTCCCTGTCTCTGAAGTGTGGGCCTCCTGTGGAAACCTTTGAGGACTCTCTGGTGAAGTTTAGGCCTGAGCTGGTCGTGCCTTGTTCAAGTGTGCTCAGATGAGGAGCAAGAATTAATTACCTGGACTTTTAAACAGATTCTTTATTTTTTACACAAGCCCTTCTGATCATAGAATCATAGAATCCTTTAGGTTCGAAGAGACCTTTAAGATCATCAAGTCCAACCATTAAGCCATTAGGGCTCTAAAGTCCTCTGCTAAAACAGATCAGAATCTGTCAGGGTTGGAAGGGACCACAAGGATCACCCAGTTCCAACCCCTCTGCCATGAGCAGGGACACCTCCCACTAGATCAGGCTGCCCAGAGCCTCATCCAGCCTGGCCTTAAAGACCCCCAGGGATGGGGCCTCAACAGTGGAAGACTTTAATATCTCAGGGCACCTATACGGGGAGAAGTAGCTCAGTTTTCCTGCCTCAGTGTCCTTCTCCGAGACTCACAGTGGGGAGAGTCCATCTCATGGATGCTCCTGGTGGGACCATTTGCTTCCTACATGGGCATAGCCCATCAAATCAGCATGGTTATCTTGTTGCAGAAAATGCGTCCAGAGGTCTGGAGCAAACTAGTACTGCTGCAGCCCTGAAAAAGAGTAAACTATCTGAAAAGAAAAGTTGTTATTAAATTTCCTTTCCACATGGTGAGTGAAGAAGCTTTTACCTAGGGAAGAAAGGAAAAATGTACTTTTTGTTTGTTTCATCCAGAGAGAAAGAACGTCTTTGAGGTATTTTCTGGCATGTGGCTCCTGTTAAGCTTCAGCCAGCTGTTTTCAAAAGCACTGACACATAGTTTCAGCAATCATCGGTCAACAGAAGTGAAGGCAGTGGGAGTATTCTATTGTGCAGAAGTCCTGGGTGAAAACCCATACGTTGTGGCTAAGAAAACAGATTTAACAAATTAATTTGAATCTTGGGAGCTGGAGCTCCTAGAAATTGGCTCTGTCCTGAATGTGGGAAAATTGGAGCTATTGCAGGATGGGGGATTGTGTTTTTCAGTTCCAATTTCAAAGAACTGACTCAAACTCATCTGATGAAGTGTTTGCCCTGCTTAGTTTATTGCTCGGAATGCATAAGTACTAAATTAGTGATACAGCTTTTAGTGTAAGCCAGTGTAATCCTTTTACCACTGAAACTTTCTGTTATATAGTATTTTGACCATTCTGTGTGTGTGTGAAATTGCTGTCTAAAATGTATGGCTTAAAACTGGTATTTGCTTGTTTCAGTACAACTCTGTTAAAAACTTCCAAAAGAAAATTATGCAAAATAAAGCAACTTACTCTTTATTGCCCTGAGTGGATAATACTTGTATTCTGCATAGTTTCAAAACACTTTTGAAGGAACTGAAATAGTTCAGTGTCAGATTACAATGGTGTAATTTTTTATAGACTGGTTAAGTTATTTTAATGAGAGAAAGAAATCCCTTACAATGACAGTGCTATATTTGCAAAGGAATGAGTAGTGTGCTTACATTGCACTGAGATCATGGAAGCATGCTGCTTTGAAAGAGCCGAGTTTGGTCCAGGCCAATACACAGTAATGAATGATTGTTGTGGTTTGAGGCTTGG